>NW_026705336.1:665000-788721 GCF_029867415.1 Vicia villosa
AGCACACTCTTTCCAAACCCACATTCCTTTTGAGACGTATGGCGGAAGATACCTTATTCATATACTTGGAAGTATCAACAAAAGCAGTGATCAATATCCTCATGATAAAGGTAAGTACCAACCAGATCAAAAATTATTTCATCTCCAAGGCGTTAATTGGTCATGAAACTCATTACCAAAAGATCGAGAAAATTTATTTTGCTATAGTAATAACTTCAAGGAAATTGCGACATTACTTATTAGCCCACTCAATAATAGTCTAAAATGACCAACCTTTAAAACAAGTAATCTTTTGGTTAGATTTAACAAGGTTAATGACGAAGTAGTCTATAAAGATTTTAGATTTTAACATCTCTTTCGAGTCCATAAAGACCCTAAAAGAACAAGTCTTTGATAATTTTATTGCAAAATTAACTTCGGCCACATCTGAACCATGCACGAAGGGGATCGTCTTTACAAAAGGTTCATCAAATAGTAAAGGAAGTGGAACCAGTTTCATCCTCAAGAGTGACAAGGGGCTTGTATTGGAAGTTCCTCTATGCTTTAACTTCTCTGCCGCAAACAATCGAGCCAGATACAAACCTTCATCGTCGAAATCACTTTAGCATCATAGATAAGAGTAAAATAAGTCAAACTACACACATATTCTTATCTAGTTGTCTCACAAATCAAGGGAGACACACATCCCAATGATCCATTATTGCAAGAGTACACAACCATGGTAAAGAGAAACTGAGCTCATTCAAGGCATATGAGTTTGCACATATGCCAAGAAAGCAGAATACAAGGGCATATGTCTTATCAAAGGCAACAAGTACAAGAATAAAAGGCATCAATCATTCTTTCAAGTATTGTCGATTTAAAGTATTATAGATTGACCTATAAATTAACAAGTCTTTTAAACGTGTTTTGTCCTCGCTGTACACTTTTTAGAAGGTTGCCTATTCAAATAGTATTTCAAGTCAATCACACTTAGTTGTGGAGTTCATATGACATGAGTCGCTGAAAAAATACACGTTATTGATATAAGTAGTACAAACAAAGTATTGCACGAACTTAACCTTAGGATCCATTTTTTCCTATATGATTTCAAATTATTGCACGAACTTAACCTTACGATCTTTTTCTTTCTATGTGATTTCTGCTCACCATGTCTCCATTTTTTTTAGCAGCTTCCAAGAACCGTTCATTGTTGATATTTTGTTTACTTGCGGTCACTTCTCATCCTCGTCAGTTTCAGGCGACACATGCCCACCAATTTTCCTTTGGTTTGTCTTCGAATAACATCAACTTAAAAGAGGTATGCTCTAATACTACTTACAATCTTTTAGACAACTTTAAAGATTGTTGAAAGACTTTACAAACTAATACGAGTTTTTTCAGTATGGTTTGTCCTAATTTTTTTACATTATCAAGTTAAAAAATTTAACTCAATAAATCATAATTATACATGTGATTTTAGAAATAATTAGAATTAAAGTCAATAATCTTATAATTAATCGATATTATAAAATATTGGCTTAAATGCACTTTTGGTTCTGTAAGTTAGGGAGTTTTTGATTTTCGTCCATGTAAGTTTGTTTTTGCGCCTGAGTCCATATATCTTACTTTTTGCTTGCGGTTTAGTCCCTAAAGTCAAAATCCGCAGGAAAATCTGCAGGTTTCTTGCGGATTTTCCTGTGAATTTTCCTGCGGATTTTGATTTTAGGGACTAGAACGAACGCGAAAATAAAATATGGACTCTGACCAAATAAAAAACTTACATAGACGAAAATCAAAAACTCGCTAATTTAAAGAGACCAAAAATACATTTAAACCTGAAATCTTTATAATAATACATATAAACTAAATCTTAAAATTAACTCAAAACAAATGTATTAGTATTATAATATTTAAAACAACCTATACAAAAACTTATCTGATAATAAAGATAATATTAAAAAAAGTGGTACAGAGTACATAACAAGACATTATTAGACATATGATTAAATTTCTTTATTTGTAAGATACTATTAAATAAATATTAATATTCTTGCATGGCTGTAATTTGCTAACTCCTATAATTTTGGCTTCATGATGTTTCAGCAGGTTGCAAGAAAAAGAAAAAACTCTGAACAGTGAAAGTGACGTTCTGACTTCACAATATGACACGTGTAAGACAACTAGAACAATTTCAATTTTTCTATGATATTTGACTCTTAATGCACATGGTTGCTTGGGTTTCTGTTGTATTAAATTTTGTGTTTTTATAAAGTTTTTCTCTTTACATCACAAGTTTACTTTACAATTACAATCATATGATATGCATATGTATATGCTGTCTTCTCTTTCTCTCTCTAGTTTCTCTCTCCTCTTTTGTTATTGTTTTGTTTCAACATTGTGTCCACTTCATGCTTTTGACTCTAAAGTGGAAAGAGATTCTCAGATCCATAAGGAGAAAAAAACTTTTAGACATTGTCACCATCAACTTTTTTTGTCACTAGTATTAATTCTATTAATTAAGTTTCAAGCTTTTTCAACAATTCATCTTCATGAATGGTTCACAATATAACTTGTAAGATTGGTTTTCTTTTCATCTATGCATTCCATGTGTTTGATTTTAATCCTAAGTGTATTCAATTTCAATTCTTGTATTTTTTTTCCTTCCTTGTTTGTGTTTTTGGACTTGCTTGTGATGATGGAATTTGATCAATCAATCATCTAACTAACTAACCATCTTTGAGATTTTCAAAATGTGTATTGATTTTTGTGTTTTTTGTGTTTTTCTAGGTGATGATGATTTACAACTATTTGGACTGAAATTTCTTGAGATGCAAGTGTTATGGAATTGAAGCTGAGATCAGAAGTTGTATATTATAGAAAGGAAAATTGGATTTAGATTGTTTAGTAACTTGAAAATCAAGGTGACAAATCACGGTTGGAAATCACGTAGGACTGAAGCTACACATACCAGCTTCTCAAAATCACGGTGAAAAGGTATTAAACGTGCGGTAGAGGTGACCCACTGGGTTGCCAAACATAGACTAAGTGAGGTTTGTTTCAAATGGTTTGTGAGATGGAGAGTGATTGTATTGAAGATGACATGATGGAAATTGAAGTTTTACCATCAATGTGGCCAGAGGATGTTGGAACTGATGTTGGAAAACAGTTCAACATAGAAAAACCAGGAAGAGATCAAGATATGTTGGAAGAAGTAACAATCTTAGAAGAACCAGCTATAGCTGATTTTCAAAGATTAATGGAGCTTACAAATTATACAGAAAAAGGGTCATCTCAATTGGCATATTTAATGAAACATTGGGAGTATAAGCAGGCGAACGCGGTTCGGCTTCTCCGAGAAGAGCTCGACAATCTTAGTAAACAAAGGAAGGAAGTTGAGCTTAGAAAATTGGAGATACTTAAAGATAATAATCGGTTCGAAGAAGAGAGTTACGGTGGAGACAAACGTCCGGTTTCGATATTGGACGATGTTTACTATACGTGGCAAGATCTACCGGTTGCGATAAGGAAAAGTGATGTTGTTGTTCAAAATAAGAGAATTGAAATTGAGGCTGAGTATGATACTGTTGTTTACTGGAAACATCGGTCGCAAGATTTGGAAAAACAGTTGGAGGCAAGTATTCGGAGAGAGGAAATATTAAAGGAGAAGTTACAAGAAAGTATAGAGACTATTGAAAGACAATCTTCACCTGTGGAGGAACTGTCACAGATTCTTAAAAGAGCAGATAATTTCTTACATTTTATACTTCAAAATGCACCTGTTGTTATTGGCCATCAGGTATATTACAGTGAGTATTGTGTTTATTTCTTCTTTATCTTAAATTACTTACAAAAAAATCTTGATGTTTGGCATTAAGATCTGTGTATTGGATTATTTTCTTCACTAGTCTAAGTTCTGAATGACTTATTATTACATGGTTTTATCTTTTTTATTGTAGTTTTAGTTGATTCGTCATTTTGAATGCTGAATATGTGTTTTCCATTGTAATGATTCTTTCAATCTACAAAGGGCTGACTCTGATAATTTGTTCCAGGACAAAGAGTTGCGCTATCGTTTTATCTATAATCATTTTCCAAGCTTACAAGAGGAGGTAATGATTTCTTTTGAAGCTCTTGTTGCAAAGTTATAAGATTGAGTTGCGATAAGTTGTTTTCCAGCTTATTTTCATAAGCTTTCCAGAATAGCTTATGAAAACGATTTTGACTCTATTTTATCTTTCGATGTTGAGCTAACTTATATATAAGCACTTATATGATAAGTGACTTATATAATAAGTGATTATGCTATAACGCTAAATATTGTTGTTTATCAAGACAGGATTCATAAGTTATTTAACTTGTACATATTTTCCAGGATATCATAGGAAAAACGGATGTCGAAATTTTCACGGGATCAGGTGTTAAGGAATCTCAAGATTTCAAAAGAGAAGTAATGGAGAAAGGAGTAGCTGCAAAAAAAGAAATCACTTTTGAGACAGAACTATTTGGAGCCAAGACATTTTTGATATATGTAGAACCTGTGTTTAGCAAAACAGGGGAAACAATTGGAGTAAACTATATGGGAATGGAAATAACAGATCAGGTAAAAATCGTTGTTTTGGTTTTTGAAAGTACTTATTTGCAATCTTATTCTTCTTGTGAAGAGAATATTCATAATTTCGAAAAACCGCAGGTGAGAAAAAGAGAAAGAATGGCTAAGCTAAGGGAAGAAATTGCAGTTCAGAAAGCTAAGGAAACAGAACTTAATAAAACCATTCACATTACAGGTTTGCTTAGTCATTCACGCCGAATCCTGATTAAAAAGTTTTTGTGTTACAATTTAATTTGCTTAAGATAGCAAGAAGCTTATTATAGTTTTCTTGATTCATTGTAATAGAGGAGACTATGAGAGCAAAACAAATGCTGGCAACAATGTCTCATGAGATAAGATCACCACTTTCTGGTGTTGTTAGCATGGCTGAAATTCTTACTACAACAAAACTTGATAGGGAGCAAAGACAGCTCTTGGATGTCATGATATCTTCAGGAGATTTGGTTCTTCAACTTATAAATGACATACTTGATCTTTCCAAAGTCGAGTCAGGTTAGAAATCTCCTTTACAGTTGTTTGTTATTATTAACTTATTCAAATACTAATTTTTTATATTCACAAATTATCTTTAGGAGCTATGAAATTGGAAGCTACAAAATTCAGGCCAAGAGAGGTAGTAAGGCATGTTCTCCAGACAGCTGCAGCATCATTGCAGAAAATGTTAACATTGGAAGGAGATATAGCAGATGATATACCTATTGAGGTCACCGGAGATGTTTTAAGGATTCGGCAGATTCTCACAAATTTAGTCAGGTACTTTGATTTATGTGATTGGTAATATCGAGTTAATACCAAATTTCGTTTGTGCTTCCTTCTCCTCCACTTGATATCATATTTCTGATTATATATATTTTTTTGCAGCAATGCTGTCAAGTTTACACATCAAGGCAAAGTTGGTATAAACCTTTATGTTGTTCCAGAGCCATCATTTGCCAAATCAGAAGAATGCCACCAAAAGGTGACAGAAGACCAATCAACTGTTTCTTCAAATGGATTGAAGGAAGAAAAACATACATCATCACCAAGAAGTACTAGATGCGATCAAAATCTTATTGATGGTAAAAAACACACTGACCAACCAATCCAGAATCAAGCATTTAGCAACGAATGTAGTAGATCTTCGGCCAACAGTGAATGCTCAATGAATGATGATACTGAGGAGCAAACTCATTCAACTGAAACAACAGTGTGGATACGTTGCGATGTATTTGACACAGGAATTGGTATACCAGGTATGTATTAGTGTTCCTTCTTTTTGCTTAGAATTAATTATATTTTGTATTCATATAGTTAAGTTTGATTTTTGATTAGCACATGTGCTTAATATTTTTTTCTTGATGTAATAATGTGATACAGAAAAGGCTATACCTACTTTATTTAGAAGGTACATGCAAGTCAGTGCAGACCATGCTCGAAAATATGGAGGCACGGGTCTAGGATTAGCAATATGCAAACAACTGGTAAACTCTTAATTCAAAGCAATTTTATTTGACAAAATATTGTCTTAATCTTTATTTTTCTGTATCTGATTATATATTACTCCTTGAAAATGATTTCGTTGGATTGGAACAGGTTGAGTTAATGGGTGGTCGCCTAACAGTAACTAGCAAAGAACATTGTGGTTCTACCTTCACATTCATACTACCATACAAGGTTTCAACAGCTTGTGATAATTCTGATGATCCAGATGACCTTTCAGATGTTGAGAATAATGAAGACGACACAACCGAGGGGTTCTTCCAATTCCAACCGCGAACATTAGGTTCGCTTTTCTCTTCTAATGGATCCACCAGGCCACACAGAATCTCACACAAGTTGAATGGTTTTCCAGATAACAACTCTTACTCAAACCTCTCTAGTAACATCAATTCAAATGGAACAAATTCAATTGAGGATGCATCTTCAGTTATTGTTAATGCTTCAGATATGTCTGAATCAACAAGTTCGTCAAGTCACTGCTCAGAAACAAAGCATGAATGTTTGGTTAATGGAAACAAACAGAATCATGATAATGATAAGGCACATGTTATGTTAGAAAACGGTACTGCGAACTCTAGTCAATATAAGGAAGCAGGTAGAGAAATGGACTTAGAAACAAAGTCAAGTGAACCACAGCAAACAACATGTCAAGGTCAAAGGAAGGAAGATAGTACTAGTAGCACCAGCACATCATCAGAAGTAACCAAATCGACGTTAAAGCCGAATATTCTTCTTGTTGAAGATAACAAAATTAATATCATGGTGACAAAGTCAATGATGAAGCAGCTAGGATATAGCATGGATGTTGTGAATAATGGTGTTGAAGCCATACGTGAGATTCAACGGCATTCTTATGACATAATTTTGATGGTAATTTCTTGAATCTTGAAGTTTATCTTAATGCAATTTTGCAATATAAATCTGCGACTAACTAGTCATATCCCAATTTGTGTTGGGTTTTTTCAATGAAATGTTTCTTTATTTTCACCAAGTCATATCTTTCACTTTGTTGCTTTTTCATAAAATTCAAAGACTGTGACTTTTGGTAATGGTTTGGTACTTGCAATTTACAGGATGTTTACATGCCAGTTATGAATGGTCTTCAAACAACAAAACTGATTAGATCTTATGAGGAATCAGGCAATTGGGATGCTGCAAGAGAAGCTGGAATTGAACCAAGTTTATCGACTTCAGATGATCATTCTGTACCACCTAAAAAGCGGATCCACATTGTCGCGGTGAGCATTTATCTATTAATCTTTAAAAATATACAAACAACTTATGAAGTCCTAGAGAGATTAATCTGCACAATTGCGCGCAAAGATATTTTGGTTTACCTTGAAAAACTTAGGAAGTGGTTTTTAATATTAGAACGAGCTAGTTTTTATAAAAAGACAACCTTTTAGTAGTATATTATCATTTTTCATATTATCTCATATCGATGCAGATGACAGCAAACACAATGTCAGAAAGTGCTGAAGAATGTTTCGCCAACGGTATGGACGCATTTGTGTCGAAACCAGTGACACTCCTAAAATTAAAAGAGTGTCTTGAAAAACATCTAAGGTGATATTCATGTAAATTTTACTTGTGTAAAAAGGAATAAGAGCCTAGGAAAGTTTTGCAAAAGAATGCATCATGTTCTTTTTCTCTTCATCGGCGTCATTGTATAGATCTAAATTATTCTTTATTAGTCCAATTTTTTCTAGTAGTTCTGAAGGGAGTGCTGCAAAAAATAGCTAGTATAGGACTAATTGGAGTGTGAACGTAGCAGTACAAAACCGTTTTCTAATAGGTTATGTATCGGGAAGCTTTGACCATTGATCAATGGTAATATTTATACAAAGGGAAGCTTCAGAGCTCTTTACCGAAAAGTCGAATAGATAACAGAAATACAACTAACATAACTAACTAACCATCAAAGAGGTATATTAGGTAGAGCTATAGCCTCGTCAAGCTGTCGCATATACCTTGAATTTTCAACCATGTCAATCTTGGATAATGAAGAGTGATAAGTGAAAGGCGGAACGAAGAGGTTTTGTGTGTGTGTGTCAGCAATTTGATTAGCAGAAGAGATTGGTATAGAAGATGAATGCAACACTTAACAGATTTTGTTACCAACAAGGTAATAATCTATTTCGATATGTTTTATGCGCTCATGAAAGGTTGGATTCCGAACTATTTGTATGGCTGAATGGTCGAATTGTTACTCAAAAAATTGGAACATGATTGAGACAAGAGTGTTGAAGATCTCACGACAAGAATGAAAAAAGCCACTCAGTTTGATGGTGACTTGTTTTTTTAATTTCCATGAAATTAAAACTAGATGAAGAAAGATTTAATATCTTGTTACAAATACGAGAGAACCCAAGTAAGATAGTATAGTGTTAGAATGCACTCCCCCCATCTCAACTTAAGTGACATTTTTATAAAGAAATCATATTAGATGACATTTTTTATTTTTTATTTTTTAATATAAGTTGTCTCCTAGTAAATACTGTGTATCACATCTTCTCCCAAAAAAATCTTTTTCAAATGTTTCATTTCTTCTTAAGCAAGACAGTGATGGTGTTTATTTTCGGTTGTAAATATTAGGCCATCTGATCACTATTATAAGCATATCTCTATATATATCTTATGACTTCAGCACAAGTGTCTTGGTCATCCTCATTTGAAAAAAAAAAATTACTGAGTCTTTAAAATTTAATATTTGTTAGTTTCCTAAAAATAACCAGTTTAATTTTCTTTAAAGACTCACTAGAATTTATGAACCATTTGATCTTATATATTTTGATGTTTGGGAACCGACCCCTGTTTCCAACATTTCTAATGTGAGTTGTTTTTTTTATATTATTGATGATTGTTCTTGAATAATTTGGATTTTAATTGATGAATAATTCAATTTTATAATATGGTACAAATATAATTTAGAAAAGGCATTAAAAGAATATGTTTTGAAAATGATAGAGAATATGATCCTCATAATTTTTCTTGCTATACAAGTTAACATGACATCTTCCATGATTCATATCCGTGGACACCCTACAACAAAACAAAATGGTGTCTCAGAGAAAAAACTTATTATTTATTTGAAGTTGTACGAGTTTTTCTCTTATAAATGTCTGTCCTTAAATTAGATTGGGGTGAAACGTTTTGAGCATTGATAATCTAATTACTCGTGTGGCAGCTTATATTATAAGTGATGTTAATCCTGTTTAGTTTAGGATCTCATATTTTCCTTTTGCTTCTATCTTGTAGAGTCTCAAATTTCAAGTATTTAAACGTGTTGCTTTTGTCCATATTTATAAGCAACACCAAACGTGTTTTTGTGTGTTATCGTCATTACAAAAAATTTACAAATGTTATCATCCTTCCAATCATAAGTCTTTTGCTTCTAAAAATGTTACCTTTCACAAAAATGTGTCTTACTTCATTCATCCTCAACCTTTGGGGGAGAGTGTGTATGACTCTGACTCTGAGTTTGAGTTTGTAATCCTTGGTCTTAACTTCTCTAAAACACCTATCTCAATTCATATTTTGGGCGAATATACTCTTATTCCTAGTATTGAGCTTGCTCCTAGTCTCGACCTTATCCTAATCTTGAGTCTACTCATAAACCTCAATTGTCATCTATTTTGAGTGAACCTGCTCTAGTCCTAGTCTTAAGTCAACTCCAAGTCACATTCTTCAGTCTACATATAGTCTTATTTCAATTTCTCGATTTCCATCTATTTTGCAAGAATCAAAATCTTTGACACCAATTATAGTGTATCGAAGAAAAAGTAAATTTGAACTGCTTCAAAAAAAAAAAAACTTCAATCGCCTGAGCAGGAGGTAAGTATTGAAAATGATTCCCCATATGAATGGTTCTTAAATTTATGATGTTAATGATATTGATTCATATAATTTATCAATTGCGTTGAGAAAATATAGAAGATTGTGTTCCTGATTATATAGATATCATATTTCTCAATATGTATTCTCTAAACATATTTTCACAATATATCAAGAGTTTTATTGTAACTCTAGATTTTGAGAGAATATCATCATTTATTGAAGAAGCATTGAAAAGTAAAAACAGAGTTCAAACTATGAGCGAGGAAATGAAACACTCGATAAAAATGGTACTTGAAAAATTGTTGAGATGAAGGGAGACAAGAAATCACCATAAAAAACACCATAAAAATAATTTTAAAAATAGAAAAAAATTAAAAGAAAAATATTAAATTTTATTTTAATTTAAAAGTAATAAAAATATACTACAAAAAAGAATTCGCAGCAAAGTCTGAAAAACATTTACGGTAAATTACCTGCAGATATTGTAGTATTTTGATTTTATTAAAAATACAATTTCCGCAAAATCCACATAAACATTTCCTGCGAAATTATCTGCAGATATTTTAATGAAGTTTGGGTTTTTTATTCACTATAATTTTCGCAGCAAGATCCGCAAGTATTCCTGCAAAATTTTCAGCTAAAACGTAATCCGCAGTAAAATTATTTTAATGTATAAAGCTGCAGGAAAATCCACGGATTATGTTCCATAGAAAATTTTGCAGGTAAGTGTATATTTCTAGTAGTTTAGGATCATATCAGCTAAAATAAATTATCACATTATCACATTTTAAGGATAGTTTAGACCTTACCTAAATTAAGACTATCGTATAAGAAAGATTTGAGATTTACCTTCGGATTTGAAAGCAAAGAATCTAATAGTTTTTACAGAATGAATGCATAAAATTAAAAGCAAAGAATCTAATAGTTTTATCATTGAGAAGCCAGAAGGAATAACTTAAAGAGCGACCCCAATAGCTATAAACGATGAAAGTTATAGAGCATTTCAACTCTTTAATCATCAAATAGGTAGAGAATATATTTTGACGTTATGAAAGCAAGTAAAATGAAGCATCGAAGAGGATAATTGTGACTGTGGCAAAAAAGGTTGATCCTATTTTGTTCCGAAAATATTTATGAAGGAAACAGATCAATATAGGTAGGTAGATAGAATATGTAATCAAGTTAAATCACATCACATAAAGATAAAGAATATTTGCACTAACTATAAAATATATCAACATGTTAAGGTTAGTTACACATATATCATAGCTCGCACCAAGAATCAAAGGTTTCTGTAAACATAGGAACTAAATTTATATAGATGACACTAACCTTATATTCATACTTAAATGTATTTGGCCCGTTTGTTTTGATTTTTTTTTAAAATAATTTTTATAGTGTTACATAAATTTGTGAAAAAAATTTTACAAAATTTTTTTTTATAAAAGTTTCAAATGAAAATTTTGTTTAAATAGTTATTCTTACAATGTGATTTTAGGTATTTCATCTATTTATGAGAAAAAAATTGGATATTAAAATTTTAAAAAATCACTTAATTTTGAAGCTATTTCAAATATATTTTCATAAAAATTATTTTTGAAATACAACTTTTTGAAAAAACGAATATAAAAAATTAGTTTTGGTCTTCAATAATGTGTATTTATGTTATAGGATGTCAAAATTAGTGTTTCATTTTAGAAAAAACGAATATAAAAAAACTTGTAATATTTTGAAAAACGATTTTGAAAAATCTATTTTCAAAAATAAAAAAAATCTATTTTTTTAAAGCTGAAACAAACAGACCCATTATCTCTTGAAAATGAGAATCGCTTTTATTTAAATCAAACTATCGAAAAGGGGAACAAAAGAGAGTTTACAATAAAAAAAAAAAAAACACGTTAAAGACTTGTTTGTTTTAGTTTAAAAAACTATATATATTATTTTATATTTAAAAATGATTTTTAAAAGATATTTTTTAAAATATGAAAAAGTTTTTAAGTTTGATTCTTTATAAAAAATGATTTTTTTAATAAATTTATTAGTAGAAAGTTCTTTGATCACGACAAAATAATCTCACAACATATTTTGCACCAATACTCATGTGCTAATCTGCTAGCAATAGTTCATCTTTAATAGTTCATCTTTTTCCTTGATAGTGAAAATGTCATGATGCACTTCCCAATTTTTTCAAAAAAAAAATTATTATCTTTTATAGCGAGGGAAATACTGCTAGAATTTGACTCAAAGCTCTTATCTGAGGTTGTTCCTTCGGAACACTTATATTTTATACGCCTAATCTTTTCACATTTCAACATCTCACACTCATTTCATTGTTTTTTCACATATGTTCTTCCTTTTGCAGCCAACACTGAGTTTGATGAAGTATTATTCTTACTATTTAAAATAAGTTTAATATGCTCATAGGAAGATGGAAGAGACCATGTAAATCTCAAATATCTATCTTCATCATCAATCTTGACGCCAATATTTTCTAATTCAGAAACAATACCATTAAGAACACTTATATGATCAAACACTTTTTATATTTTCAGCCATACACAACATATGAAACTGCTCATTGTACAACAACCAATTTGAATTACTCTTTCCTTGATATATTCCTTCAAGTTTCTTTCAAATCTATATGGGTGATGACATACTAATATCATTCAGAAGAATATTCTTAGCCAAAGACATGTTAATGGTATTCGGAGCTCTCAAAAGTTTTGTTCCTCCTAGTTGTCATTGTCCATGTTGGAAATGTTTTCTTTCAATGTCTAGCATAATCCTAATTGTATCAAAACAACTTTGAGTTTAATTTTCACACAGAAAATTGATTCTTCCATCAAATTTCTCCAAGTCAAGCCTTATTGCATTTTAAAAACTTGACATTAAAAAAAAGTTATGCAACAAAATATTTTTTCAACCAACATAATGTATAAAATTTCTTTTATGAAGTGAAAAATATTAAAATTGAAAAAATTATTCAATAAATTTTAAAATATATAATTTTGTAGGATATATATATAGAAAATGGATGGTGCACTGACAGTGTAAATTATTTTTATACTGTTAATCAATGACGACTATGTAAAGCGGCAAATCATACTGTAAATTTTAAAATACTTTTATGATTTAGCATTTTAAAATATTACTATATAATCTTTTTTTACACTGACAATATACTACCAATAAACTCTAAATAAAATATTATACTTTAGCAATACAAATTTATAACTATATTTCCTTTACATATTAAATTGCCTTATGATCACAAACCTCGCAGGAGGGAGAGCAGCATGGAAACAACACGAGAGGATCTATTTCATCAAGTGAATGTAAGGGTGTTCGCGGTGCGGTTTGGTTCGGTTTTGAGCATAAAAGTCATCCTAACCGCGAGATAAAAATGCATGCGGTTTGGTTTGGCTCGGTTAATTTTTAAAAAGTCCTCCAAACCAAACCAAACCAATGCGGTTAGGATCGGTTCGGTGGGCTGCGGTTTACACCATAAAATAAAAATGTACTGAAATAAAAAAAAAAAAAAAATAATTCATTCTTCCATACATATATTACATATATTACAGTACCATTAAAAAGAAGTTTTTCATACTAATTACACCGAAACAATTCTTTTACACCAAAATTACTACCATATAAGTGTATCATGTATTTTACAGTACCATACTATGTATTTTACATATACTACATACTAAATTACTAATATAACTTTAGTTATTCATACTACATACTATATACAGTTTTTCATACTAATAAACTACATACTACATATACAAGTATCAGATAAATATTATCAGTACAACATTACAACTTCAGGACTAAATATTATCTTTACTACATATACACCAAATGCTTCTTTAGAATAAGTGAGAGAGAAATCATAGAATGAAGTTGAAATGTTGAATAGGAAGGAAGAATGAAGGAATAGTGAGTCACGTGATGTGAGTGTACAGTATTGCAATTGGATTGGAAATATAATAAATTAATTATAGAAATTCAAAAGTTTAGTTAAATATGCGGTTCGGTTCGGTTTGGTTTGGTTTTGTGAAATGAAAACCGCAAACCGAACCGAACTGTGCGGTTTGGCCCAAAAATCATCCAAAACCATCCAAACCAAACGCGGTTTTTGCGGTTTTCGATTTGGATTGGTTCGGTTTGCGGTTTTCCTTTTGGATTGGTTCGGATACGATCACCTCTAAGTGAAAGAGTCCTGACAAAAGTTGATTTAACTTTTAACTAAAATGTAATTTTATACTTATTTAACAAATTTAATTTCTCTAATCTCAAGATTTCCTTGTGGAACCATTTAGCAAAATGGTCTTAACTGTCTTCAAACTTAGTCGTTTTTCACAACTATGGCCTTGGGTGGGACCCAAGAACCCGGTCCGGCTCTCCTAATGTATATAAACGTCTCTTTCTTTATTACTTTTTTTTCTTTATTTCCAGGCGAAGTGCTAGTAGTAATGAAAAAGTTTAAGAATATTGACATTGCCCCATTCATGCTTCTCCATTATATATTCTCAAACAATTATTATGATTAACAACCAACTTTATTTTTTGATCCCCACTCTTGACAATACAATTGTCTCATGATATCATCTTGTCTCGTTAAGGTGGAGACATATCAAAAACAGATGCACTCTTCTCTCAGATCCCAATTTATTTTTATGCTGCTAGCACATTTACACTATCGACACAATATTCTTAAATTATGTATGAATAAACTAAAGAATAGAATATTTCGAGGGTTCTAAGAAAGGTCCGCAACTCTGAAAATAGCTGCGACAAAACGGTATCAACAAATATTAATATTGATACTATTATCACCGTTTTTATTTTAACGAACAAGTTGTAATTAATTTACACCACGACGACCGCAGTCAATATTTTAACACTTATATCGATCAAAATCGAAAAACTTTAACGTGATTGCGACGCGACCGCGCCGTTTTTAAAATGTTTCCGGCTAATAAATTTAAATTTGTGTAATGAGAAAAATTCATAATCAAGTTGGCTACAGTTACAAATCAAAGAGGTGAATTCACTTTCTCTTAATCTTCCTCTTGATGGATGTTGGCCATTATAAATATAGCTTACTTCCACATCTCTTCATTTCCAACCTCACTCACTTCCTTCACCCTCTTTCCTCTCCCTTGCTAGAACAAATTAGAAAAAAGAGAAAATGAGGAGCATACCCCCCATAATGCTAAACACACACCCCAACACAAGTTCTTTATGGCACACTCCAGTCCCATACATCTTTGGAGGACTAACTGCCATTATGGGTCTCATAGCATTGGCGTTATTGGCACTAGCTTGCTCTTATTGTAGTAACAACCAAGATAATGACTTGGACAATAAAGAGAGTGACTCTCAAAGTAAAGAACTCAAAGCCTACGAAGAGAAAATCCTAGTCATTATGGCAGGGAATGAGAAACCAACATTCTTGGCTACTCCTACACTTTTGTCTATTTGTGACAAAGAAAATAACAACCTTGTACTTGTTCAAGAAAATGAAAGTTCTTGCTCTTCACAACATAGGCAGTGAATTTGTTTTACTAGGTTGTTGGTAAAGTCATGCGGTAGATTCTAGATACTAGTGGTAGATAGTTGGACCCTTCACAGGTGTTAGCAAAAAAGTTGAATTAATCTAATGTCTAAGTGATGAGGTGAATTTTTTTTTTCGTTTTCTTTTTCTCTTCCATCATTGAGTTTTCTACTTCATTTTTTGTCTCTGTATTTTGTATCAGGTCTTAAGTTTTTTTCTTTTCTTTACATTGTGTATGGATGAGATAATTGAGAATTTTTAAAGAATTTTAAATTTTAAGTAATTTAAATGATTTAATTGAAATTTATTTATTTTTAAATTCTTTTGTTTAGATAGAGTATTAAAATGATCTATTGTTAAAATTTTAAGGTTATTTTCATAAATTTTAAAACTTTTGGATCAAATTAAATATATGAAAAATAGGGATCAATTTACAATTTTTAAAAATTTGAAGGACTAACTTGTAAAATTTAAAAATTATTAGGAACTTTTTTGCCATTCTTTGAAAATTTTTTGGAGGTGAATTTGAAATTTTCATAAAATATAAGGACCATCTTACAAAATTTGAGAATTTAATAATAAACAATTTAACATTTGCATTATATCTTACGAAGAAACAACTTCAAATTCTTTACTTTTTAATGTCATTTGAAATTCCTTAAAATTAACTTTAATGAAATATTTCATAAATTTACATCATTTTAACAATTCTTTATATTTTGTATCCAAACAATGGATTTTAGTTAATTAAGTCATTTTAAATTCTCTCAAAAAATTATTTTTCCTCATTAAAATGCTCCATTCAAATACGCTCTTATAGATATTTCCATAATTGACGAGTATAGCTAAATTTCAATTATGAGAACCCTTTGTTAATTGTACATCTTTCTTGTTGTTCAAGTAACAACTTCATTGAACCATTTTATGTTATTAGAAGTTGGTTAGGATTGATTATGGAAGTTAGTTAGTTTACTAACTTTCCTTTGGTCTCTCTTATATAGACGATTATCATAGAGAATTTTCTCATGTGACTTTCATTATTCAATTGATAATATGGGTTTCTTAATCTCCAAGTTACTTCATTAACATGGCATCATGAGTAACTTTAGCATCTATTCTCAATACATAATCTTCTTCTTCTACTTCCTTCGATCACCCTCCCATGGCTCTTGTCAATTATGGTGATTTTTCAACTAATTCTTCAAATTCTTACTACCTTCATCCTAATGAAAGCCCGACCCTTACTTTTGTCTCACCTTCCTTAGATCACAAGAAATACCACTCTTGAACTCTTTCAATGTATGTTTCTTTAAGCTCTAAGAATAATGAGAACTTTGTTGATGGAACTCTCCCCAAGCCAAGCGCATCAGATCATCTGTATTCACATTGGATTCGATGAGACACCATGGTTCTAGCATGTATGCATCGTTCCATCAATGAATCCATTGCAAAATCAGTTCTTTGGATCAAATCAACACCCATAGTTTGGCAAAATCTCAAGATACTTTTCTTTGAGTGATATTTTTCGTATTTCAGTCATTCAAGAAGAGGTGTACAAGATTCGGCAAGGAAATCTTGATGCTTATGACTACTTCACCAAGATGAAGGTTCTTTGGCATGAGAAGGGAAAAAACAAGTCGGAACACATCATCACTAGTCTCCTAAACAAACCAAACATACCGGATGCACCGAAGAAGCTCCGAGTCCAAAGATGTCAGTCCACCTTAACCCTGTGAAGCAAAAATGGACACACTCATCAGAGGTCGACCATCTCACAAGTCAAAGACCCAGTCCTCTATATCACCCAACCATCCAGCCATTAAAACAACACATCCAAGGGCAAGCGATCAGTACATACTCGCGGTCAAAAATATTATTTAGTTAACACATTTCTATTATATATATATATATATGTGTGTGTGTGTGTGTGTGTGTGTGTATTATAATTTGGTTGTCATGATTTCTGTCTTATCCTGCTTTTTAGGGCACCAAATTATGACTGCCCGACTTAAAGACTCTAGGGGTGTTGTCAGAAATACTTTGCAAGTTGGAAAAAATAAATAAATCCTCTCAACACCTTTCACACCTCCAGATTCTAGAGGTGCTACTAGAGACGCTTTGCACGTCCGACCAAAAGAATCAAATTCCCTCAGCGCCTTTCACGCCAGTTCATCCGCCTAATAATGATCACCAGGATTGACCCAAGATACAACATTGGATTGTCCCTGACATTCAAAATGACACACAATTTCAGCATTGACTAGCTCACGACCATTTGGTCGCCTGTATAGCCCACTAAAGCTACTGGGAAGTTCCCTCCTCTGAAGGGAAGCTTCTATTTCTACCTCAGTCAAGACAGGATGAGATATGGGATACTTAACACGGTCCTTACTTTCAGCAGTTTTTCCTAACAGGAAAACTTCTGAAGGACCACATGACAATGATCTCTCAGAAAAGAAATCCTTAAACACTCTTTCTGTTTCAGAATTCCCAATCAAAGAAGTGATATCTGACTCAAAGTCCCTACATGCATAGGGAAGGGAATGCGACACAAACTCCATTTTCTCTATCGAAGGAGAAGAAACACTATCGTTTGAATCACTCTCGATTATAATAGGGTTATTGTTCATCGTAACAAAATTATTGTTAATGCTTGAATGAAAAGCTGAATTGAAGAGAAGTATACTCAAGTGCACGGTAAGCTACGACACACCACTGCATACCTTTTCAGGTCACACGTAAAAAAATGGTAAAATGTTTCTTTGATGGGACTACATTTAATGTTCACATCCCCGTATTACATTTTGGAAAAACCAAAGCAGCGCATGCCAACCAACTCATGGACAACCATTCCCAAAGGCTACACACGTCTGCTGAAAAGACTCTCATAACATCCAAGGTGCCCGGCCAGTCTTGGGGGCATCTGTTCTGTGCCAGCCAAAGGCCCCATAGCATGAGGTCCTCTATCCAACCCACTCTGTAACAGTCTGTTTTTAGTCGTATTTATTTTAATAGGTTATCTGATTTATTTTTTATAATAATTAATTGTTTATGTGCATAATTATGTTTAAATGTGTTTTTATCGTTTTTGGGTAGTTCAGACGGTATTAGTTCGACATAGCGGAGAGATAATTAATCGGCGAATTTTATATTTTCCGTAGTAGAAATATTAGTGAGAGTTTATTTTGCGTTTTGGGAATTTTCTGAGCAATTAAGTTTAGACCGCTATGTGGGATATTTTGAAAATAGAAGAGAGGGGGGAACATAGAAAGATAGAAAAGAGAAAGAAAAACAGAAAAGAGAAAAGAGAAGAAAAAGAGAGAAAAAGAGAAAGAAGAAGAAAGAAGAGAAAGTGAAGAGAGAAAGTGTAGAATCAAACATCAAAGCTTGTTGAATCAAGGTAGGGGGTGAGGATTTATGTTCTTATGTTCTTGTATGGTTTGGTTTTCTTGTTCTTCATCTTCTTCCTTACTACTTTTCCATGTTTGCTTGTTTTGGAAGAAAATGGTGGATTTTCATGGAATAGCATGATACAAATATGTTTTGGGTGATAATAGGTGTTGGATAATATTCTTGTTGTGTTTGTTTGATGATTTTTCCATTACTTGCTTGTTTCCATAATTTCTTGAGTTCTAAGAAATATATTAGGTTTTATGACATTTATTGAATAAACAATGAATCAATGGATGTTGGAATGAATATATAACATGTATGGGTTGTGTTGGAGATACAAGGAGACTTAGGTGAGGTTTTGGTGGAGTGGGATTGGTCTTGGCAGGTCTGTTGCAGAACTGATTTTTCTGCATAACCGCAGGTCCGCTAAGCGGTCACGGGTCCGCTAAGCGGAGCAAGATATTTTCTGGAAATTCCGCAGAGACCGCTAAGCGAGCTCAGCCCACTAAGCGAAGCTTCTTTGCATTTTGCCATTGGAATCTGCGCTAAGCGACCCGCTAAGCGGCCAGTGCAATATTTTGTTTTTCCAAACTTCGTTTTACTGTATCTTTTGATCCGTAAGTCGTTTTTACGCGTCATTTGAAGTGTTAGGAACCTAATTGAATGTTCTATATAATGATATAGGATTGGTTAGCATGTGATTAAATAATTATGATGTGATTGGAAAATACATGTAATTGTTTATTTATGCGGTATGATTGGATGATAATCATTGTGCTTGTTTGCGATTGTTGTTGGTGAATGGGTTAACATGAGATAGTACGAGCTACTAGTGTTAATTTCATTTGGTGAATGTTGTGTACATTTTGGTGGATAATTCGAATTGTGCGGATTATTGAGATATGTTGTATGTTAAGATTTTGTGTGATAATCTGAATTGCATATATGTTTTGTTGTTGTGCACACATTCATGCCATTAGTCGACTTCGTTGAGGAAGTGGTGAAACTGTGGGTTCACAAGCAGAAGTTAAAAAGATACGTATTCGTTGATCCTTAATTGGAAATAGACGTGCAGACGTTGATGTCCTTAATGGAATCAAGCGTGGTCGTTGATCCTTAATTGGAAATAGACGTGCAGACGTTGAAATAGACGTAACTTTTGGATCTTGTTCGGATTCAGGAGTGTGGCTTAGATTCTAGATATTGAATCGGAAAGCGGTGAAACAGAGGGTTCACGTTTGGGTACCACATGCATAAGAGTCACATTTGCATCGAGTCACATTTTCTTGCTGTGTGATATTTGATTATAATCATTGTGTGATTGTTTCGGTGTGAATGATTTTGTGTGGTAATTGAATTGATGATAATTTGTTATGTGAGTATTATATCTACTTTGTGTATTGATGTATGCATTCATTGTGCCTTATTATACTTTTTCATAAAAATGTGAATACTCACCCTTCTGTTTGAATGTTGTCCTTTGCTGGTAACGTGCAGGTTCTGGCGATTAGTAGCTTAGTCGGAGATTAGCCGAAGGACTCCTAGATTTTGGTTATAGATTAGGTATCGAGTCTGATGCTCTAGTCTTGTAACACTTGGGGGTTTATCGACTTATGTTGTGTAGTATAATGTTGTTTTCATACTATGGTGTATATTTTGAGATATGTTGGCTTGTAGCCCAAACTTGTATTCCAAACATTGTGATGTATATGATATTTTAGTTTTTGGTAGATGGATATGGTATGGGCCATATTCATTGAAGTTGTATGATAACAATTCTTGATTTTCCGCTTTGCGTTTATGCATAATATTTTATGGCATAAGTTATTCAGGTTGTGTTATTTTATGACCAGGGTATATCATTTTGTTTTGTCGTGTTTTGTCGTTTTATTCCTGGTTTTCAATTTATGGAAATCAAACCTGTGACATCCTTTTCTGTATGCATGTTACTCTGTTATTTATTATTCCTATTTAATTGGGGTATTAGAAAGGGGTGTTACACACTCCATTGAGCCGAAGGTATACATAACTTCACAAACAGTTTATAGGGACACAATCTCTAATATCAATTTTCATTACAACTATCTTGAACCATAAACTGACTTGGGTATTGGCGTGCTAACCATGCAGGTAACCTCCCCCCTTGATCCATCAAATCAGAGGTTAACAACACCGATTCAAGATCTACGTCATTGGTGCAAGAAGCATCATCATCACAACCTTCGATTCATGGTGCCTCATAACTATAGTGTTCAAGAAACTTCGACGCGCTGTAATTTCCTCAACCATATATATAATTTTTCAGTTATATACAATTTAAAAGATTTTCACAAAAACTATTTATTTTCTAAATAACTAACTACCGTTTAAAAAAATAACATATACTCTCTTCATATCTATTTATAAAACTCTTAAATAAGTATCATGTATATTAAAAAAATTATTAGTATAATTTTTATGTATTTTTTTAATAACTACAAGCAAGTTATCATTTATTTATAGATACATTTACTTTGACATTTTATTTTTCAAAATAATTTGATAGTTTTTATAAAGGATGCATTTGCAACAATAACAATTAATATATTTGAAAATTTGTAAAAAAAAAAAAATTAAATTAAAGGATAAAAATGCAAAAGAGCTTTATAATTAGAAATAAAGAGAGTAACTTTTCTGGTTTAACAGAGATGTACTAAAAGTATAAAAAAGTTTTACACTATCATCTAATATATATATATATATATATATATATATATATATATATATATATATATATATATATATATATATATATATATCATTCTCTCATATCATATATATAACTAGTAAGAAACCCGTGCTATCGCACGGGTTCGGTCTGGATTCACACCACTTGTCTACTAAACCATCATTTATAAAGTTTGATTTCATTCTTCAATTGGTTAACATTGACATAGTTACAAATATATTCTAATAATATGCATCAACTTTTAAACATTGATTCATGCTTATAATGAATCGTACAGCCGATTCTCTAACTTCAATTATATAAAACAACAGCAAGAGAAATATTTAAAAGATGGATATTAAAATAAACACTCTACAACTGGTATCTCAGAGATACATTTACATCTACCCGTGAATATAGATGAGTTAACAAAACTCAGTTGAATCCAGATGAGTTAATTTTAAAACTACAAAGTTGAATAAAATTATTTTTCCAATTCAAATAACATTACTTTTTACATATTAGTCAATTTTTTCAAACCTAAAATTTATGAGAGCTTCGCGTCAAGTATCAGTTTTAAATCCTTCTTATTATATCATATTTATAATTTTTACAAACTTGCTGTATATGACAGCTCCCCGTCAAATTTCAGTTCTAAATGAATATCTACACTCCATGGTATCTTCAAATTTCAGTTCTAAATTAATATTTTATCTATCTCTTTTGTCTAGGAGAATTTCATAATAGAAGTTTAACTGTACAAAATCTTAAAATTTTGTAGAATTGAGTTGAAATAACATTAAATAAAATAATTAATATACTATATATTACTTTAATAATTCAAAATAACTATAAAAGCAATATTTATTTTTGGTTATATAAAAATTAATAGACGTAAATAATTAAGGAAATAATATATTTTTATACTAATTAAGAAAAAAAAGTTGATTATTCCTAATTAAGAAATAAAAATATGGACATTAAAATGAAAAGTCTATAGTTGTATCAATATTAGGTTTTTTAACGTTTATAAAAATATTTGTAACTTATTCTCGTATATAAAAAAAATTGTAACTTATTCTCGTTTATAAATATAATTGTATCAACATTAGACTTTTTCCAGTTTATATAAATATTTGTAACTTATTCTCTTTTATAAAAATAATTGTATCAACAGTAAATATTTTCGCATTTATAGAAATATTTGTAACTTATTTTCGTTTATAAAAATAATTAGATCAACAGTAAGTTTTTTACCGTTTATAAAAATATTATATCAATATTATAATTTTTCCCGTTTATAAAAATATTTTTTTTACCAATAATACACTTTTTCCGTTTTAATTTATAACAAACAAATATTAAAATTATATTATATCATTCACAAAAGCAAAAGAAATCGTATATTATTGTGAAACTACATTATACTTTAAAATTATTTAGTACAACAATCAATAAATGACTCTTATGATATTTGATGATAAGAAGTTGTATGACAATGAAAAAAATCAATTTAGAGAGATGTAAGACAAAAATCATGATATATCAGCCTCCTCCCGATCGTAGTTGCGGGGGATCAGTATAATTTATTAAACACTAAAATATTATAAGAATAGGATCCAAATTTAATATTATTGTTTATTTAGATAAACACTAAAATATCTTTTATATTTTAAGAATATGATCCAAATTCAAGTAGTATATTTATTACTTGAAAACTTAATGAATGGAGACAAGAAAAACTACACGTGGAATTAACTTGGAAATTGGTGACAAAATGGGGCCTGTTGGTGGAGATAGTGATAAAGTAAAAAAACAAATTTGGTAATCAGGTTAGATGTTATTACCATAACATTCTTCCTCAACACAAAGTTTTCAATTACAGAAACAACAACTTCCAAGTAGCATTCACCATTTACACAAAATTGTCACAAACAGAAGCAACAAATTATAATTTTGCATAAAAAATTACATGATTAAACAACATAAAACTCAAAATGCAGAGATAAAAAGAAAGCACTATTTACTCGTTACTCTTTCCTTCGTATCTTCATGAAGCATTATTTACCTTGCTCATTCCATCAACACATAGGATACCAAAACTAAAATATATCATATTTTATCAAATATGTAATGTATTACGCTTTATAATGTTGTTGTCCTTAGACCGGGATATTAGAGTGAAGTACAACTGTTTCAAGAAGCTCAACCGTCATATTAATCAAACATCAATAAAAGAGCGACATAGATGGTTGCATAAATTTTAATTGTCAAGGATCTGCATTCTTGCTGGAACCCATATTCGAGCTATTGTAAAGAAAAATACTTATAAAGTTTTTGAAGTTTATATGAATGAAGATAAAATGGATAAAGTTCTACATACCTCACCTTTCATATAAGTTCCCAATGATTTAGGGATTCTCATTGTGAAAGCAACTTAAGTTACATGACAAATCCGTAAAAGAAGAGACATGAATTTAGAAATCCAACAGATATCAACAACAAAGCAAACACAAAGAAAGATCTATCCTCATGAGAAAAATCAAACAAAACTATTCAAAATAAATTAAATTCAAACTAAACAATGTGTAGATATAGAAAGAGATTAAACATGTTATTGGGAATCAAATAGGTCATCAATTATTTAAGTAAATCAAGAAAAAAATATAAGAACAGAACAACCTTTAATTTCTTTTCCTTTAGTTCTGTCTTAGTTTGCGCACCAACCTATAATCAAAGCAAAACTTGCACTACTTAACAATAGAAAATAAATGGTCCACTTTGAATGTATCGCCAAACAACGGAAAATTATCCAAATTCTTACCAGTATTAGCCCAAGGCATATTTGGCAGAATCCAGGAAAATAAATGATGCATCATTCAAATTCTTACCAGTATTAGCTCAAGGCACATTTGGCAGAATCCAAGAAAATAAATGGCGCATCTTCTAACACGAACATGGCTGCATACTGTAGAAGCTTTTAAGTTGCGTTTAGATATCTTTATGCTACACCACACTGTATCAATATTACGAAGCACACCCAAATCAAAACTAATCACTTCTAGTTAGAGTAGAATATTATCACAACATGCACCATTTAATCAAACAACAAACATAAGCTAATTATTCATGTACTCAAGTTCTTGACAAAGCGCATCAAAAACCTCTCTTTTAGTTTGTTTCTCAGCCCATGGAAAATTCACAATACGAATGGAAGTATAAGGCTGAAATCACTCACCTCAATAAAATGGTGACGCACACGACGACCAAGTGGTTCTCTGGCGGCGGCTAGGACTGCGTTTGTGAAAAGAAAAAAGACACAAAACCAAAAACAACAAAATACAAATAAAAAGTAAGTTTCAGAATCTATAAGCCCAAAACCTTGACTGAATCTAACAAAAAAATAACATCAACGACAACACATATATCATTTGAGAGTAACCCAGACAAAACCCTTTTAAGTGTTGCGCTTGAAAATGCTGGTGAGTTAGTTAAGAAACGGATCTAATTGTAGCAAAACCTAATACCGAATATTAATTAGGATTAGAATGATTCAAAATATTAATGAATACATTAACCGATTGAAATAACACGATGACTTTTCTAGTCGAATCAACATCCAAAATCAGAAAAGTTATAAACGAATAAATAGCAAGATGGGATCGTCGATGGCGGTTCAGAAAGCGGTGGAGTGATGGAGGTGAAGGTGTTGTGATGGTTGAAGAGAAAGAGGAAATTTGAAGTGGAGGTGAAGGTGTTCTGATGGTTAATAAACTTTGTAGCAAAGAGGGAAGAATAAAAAGAGATGGAACGGCGCAGGAATGAAAGGAAATTAGGTTTTCTGATTTGTGTTTTAATAGGGTTGGGTGCATGAGTTATTTGTTGCATCTTGAAAAAGAAGATTTTTTAGTTGTAAATCGTGAGTTATCATTTCAAGAAAAACATTAATGTTGGTTGTTCAAATTGTATGAATAATGATAATATTTTTTTTACTGAATAAAAAAACAAATATTGTATGAAAATGTAATGTGTTGACACATCAGATGCAATAAATGCCAAATCAATATGGTGATAGTAGTGTTACAAAATGTCTAATTTGCCCATTGTAATTAGTTTAATTGTTAATTTTAATCAGAGGGTAATTAATGGATTTCATAGTACTTAGATTTTTATAGATGTATGTTAGATTTAAAAAAATTCAGTTTGATTTAGTGGCATATATGACCGTCATTGGTTGATTAATTTACAAGGTCACTGCATCATCTATTTTTTCAATATTTTATATGTTATAAATTTATAAAAAAAACTTTTGTCCCCACAAATTAAATTTGATGGCTCTGTCATTGCATCTCACAACAATCAAACACAAGGGAAATGTTTTAAAGACTAAGTCAGTCATCAAACCGATGAGGATATTGGATTACTGTTTCATTGATCGAATCATTGGGTCATTGGTCGAACCACATGATTAAATCAAATTAAACTGGATAATTTGGTTGAATAAAACGGTCTCTATAACAAAACTATATATTTATTAAATCGATCAAACAAGATGATTTTGTCTCTAAAATATCACGACACCTACAAAAATTTAAAAAATCATAATTTTAAATGTTTATTTTTTAAAATCAAATTATAAATATAATCATCACGCACAACAAAATAATAAAAAATAAAAATCTAAATAAATTTTGAATCAAATCTAATTGCAAGCAAAGTAAAGTTTTTCCAAATAAGTTTTTGATTAAAGTATAATTATATTTTAATGTTATTTTATTTTTAAATTATCAAAACGGCGTTCTTTTATTCGAGAGAGAAAAACACGCATTTGACACGTCGATTTTTCTAAAATCGCCAGTTCATCGATTTTGGCCGATTCTCACTAGTTCAATAATATATCTGATTTTACAATCAGACTAGACCGATGACTTCTAATTCCCAATTCGAACAATTCGACTGATCGGTCCGATCCTATTTCTAAAACACTGCACTAGAATATAAGAGAAAAGAAAAAGTCAAGTACCTTAAACACTTTGTAATTAAACACTCATTAAAATTTTAAACGACTACTAAAATAATTTTAGTCCAAAGTTTCAAATTCAAATATTTTGTTTTCAAATATATCCTCTCAGACTCTCCCCGTTGGAATATTTCATATCATCTTTTAAGTAATTGAGTCTGCAAGCCAGGTTGAGTCAGATTAAATTCCTCATCAAATGTTCCCCTTAACATGGCGCACTAAGTTTTCTCTTTTTAAGATCCTATTCACTTTTTCCATTTAGCATGGAGGTTCCTCAACTTTTTATCACATGCTTAACAATGTCAATGTTTTTGCTATACAATAAGGTTAGTGCCCTCTATGAAATTTTGTAGTTTCTATGTATGTTTACAAAAACATTATATGCTTGATGCTAACTAACATATGTAACTAACCTCAACATGTCGATATGTTTTATAGTTAGTGTAAATATTCTTTATCTCCATGTGATGTGACGTAGCTTGATTACATATTCTATGTACCTACCTATATTGATCTGTTTCTTTCATAAATATTTTCGTATCAAAACTAGTAACAAACCCGTGCATACGCACGGGTTCTGTTCGGTTATGCGAATTTGGATATATCATTTCTTTTAAATAAAAATGTTAAAAAAGAAAAAAAAATAGATAAATAATTGATTATTTCATATATATAAAAATATTTAGATCATTAATAAATTTTTTCCCGTATATCATTTTTGGATTAAAAATATTTAATCAGAAATACCATTTCTCGTATATAAAAATATTTAAATCAATAATAATTTTTTTTCCATATACAGACTTCATTTTTGCTTAGGTATCATTTACAAAAATATTTGGATCAATAGTAAATTTCGTATATAAAAATATTTAGATCAATAATAAATTTTCTCCCATATACCATTTCATAATAAAAAATATTTGGGTCATAAATATCATTTTTCGTAAATAATAGTTTTTTTTTTTCAGTATACAAATATTATTTTTGTTTAGGTATCATTTACAAAAATATTTGGATCAATATTAAATTTTCGTATATTAAAATATTTAGATCAATAATATATTTTTTTCCCGTATACCATTTTAGGATAAAAATAATTTGATCATAAATATCATTTCTCGTATATAAAAATATTTAGGTCAATAATAGATTTTTTTTCCCGTATACAGACTTCATTTTTGTTTAGGTATCATTTACAAAAATATTTGGATCAGTAGTAAATTTTATTTATAAAAATATTTAGCTCAATAGTAGATTATTTTCCCGTATACCATTTTGGAATAAAAATATTTGGATCATAAATACCATTTTTCGTAAATAATAGATTTTTTTCCATATACAAATATTAATTTTGTTTAGGTGTCATTTACAAAATATTTGGACCAATATCAAATTTTCGTATATAAAAATATTTAAATCAATAATCGATTTTTTTTTCCTATTCCATTTTTGAATAAAAAATATTTCGATCAAAAATAACATTTTTCGTATATACAAATATTTAGATCAATAATAGATATTTTTCCCGTATACAAACTTTATTTTTGTTTAGGTATCATTTACAAAAATATTTGGATCAATAGTAAATTTCGTATATAAAAGTATTTAGATCAATAGTAGATTTTTCCCGTATATCATTTTTGAATAAAAAATATTTGGATCATAAATACCATTTAATAATAGATTTTTTCCGTATACAAGTATTATTTTTATTTCGGTATCATTTACAAAAATATTTGAATCAATATTAAATTTTCGTATATAAAAACATTTAGATCAATAATAGATTTTTTGAATAAATTTTTCCCGTATATCATTTTTTACTAAAAAATATTTCAATCATAAATACCGTTTTTCGTATATAAAAAAGGGTCATGCTAACATGTGCCCTTATGGCACATGTTAATGATACTATAATTAGAAAAAGTTAAATGTAATTAAATGTAATAAAGTCAAATTTAAAGTTTCGATACATTGAATGCACGCGTTCCAATAAAATATTTCTATAAATATTTCATTAACTTGTGCCCTTGGGGCACATGTTAGCTTTTTCCTATAAAAAATATATATCAATAGTAGTTTTTTTTAGAAGAAAGAAGTGAGAAAGTGATGAAAGAGAAAAAAATTAGAGAATGCAGAGCGATTTGATAAGTTTGATAAAATATAAGAGTTGTATTATTTTAATAATAAAATTAAGAACTTTATGGTGCAAAGACCAAAAAACCTCAATTTTAATGTGGTGGCAAAAAATCAAATAAGGGTATGTTTGACTTTTCCACAACCTTTAATTTTCTTATATTATAGATTTATTTAGATACTATTTACAAAAATATTTGGATCAATATTAAATTTTCGTATAAAAAATATTTAGATCAATAATAGATTTTTCCCGTATACCATTTTTGGATCAAAAATATTTGATCATAAATACCTTTTCTTGTATATAAAAATATTTAGATAAATAATAGATTTTTTCCCGTATACAAACCTCATTTTTGTTTAGGTATCATTTACAAAAATATTTGGACAATAGTAAATTTCGTATATGAAAATATTTAGCTCAATAGCAGATTATTTTCCCGTATACCATTTTAGAATAAAAATATTTGGATCATAAATACCATTTTTTTGTAAATTATAGATTTTTTTCCATATACAAATATTAATTTTATTTAGGTGTCATTTACCAAAATATTTGGATCAATATCAAATTTTCGTATATAAAAATATTTAGATCAATAATAGATTTTTTTGGCCTATTCCATTTTTGAATAAAAAATATATGGATCATAAATACCATTTTTCGTAAATAATAGATTTTTTCCGTATACAAATATTATTTTTATTTAGGTATCATTTACAAAAATATTTGAATCAATATTAAATTTTCGTATATAAAAACATTTAATGAATAATAGATTTTTTGAATAAATTTTTTCCGTATATCATTTTTTACTAAAAAATATTTCGATCATAAATATCATTTTTCGTATATAAAAAAATCAATAATAGTTTTTTTTATGTGAAAGAAAGAAGTGAGAAAGTGATGAAAGAGAAAAAAAATAGAGAATGGAGAGAGATTTGATAAGTTTGATAAAATATAAGAGTTGTATTATTTTAATAATAAAATTAAGAATTTTATGGTGCAAAGACCAAAAAACCTCAATTTTAATGTGGTGGCAAAAAATTAAATAAGGGTATGTTTGACTTTTCCACAACCATTAATTTTCTTATATTATAGATAAGAACAACCTTTTTTGCCATAGGCACAATTGTCCGCTTCGATGCTTCATTGTATTTGCTTTCATAATGTCAAAATATATTCCCTACCCATTTGGTAATTAAAGAGTTGAAATGCTCTCTAACTTTGATCCTTCTTAGTTCTTAGGGTCGCCTCTTAAAGTTATTCCTTCTGCATCTCAATGATAAAATCTACGAGTCTTTGTTTTTCACATGTAAAAAACGGGTAATTAAGAAATTCACGGTGATAGAAGAGTTGTCTCTTTGTATTTATAAATGTTGAGAATATAACAAGTGTGAGAAATAGTCTCACATTAAATAGGAATGTGGTAATTTGAGCATTTATAAGTGAGAAAATCCATTCACTATCGCCTTAAAGTTTTAGGTGGATAAGTAGTATGTCTTCCCCGATTGTTGCACTAACAAATGATATCAGAACCTTTGATTTCAAGAAAGGGACCGACTTACTTGTATCGAAAAGTACCCCACATGAGCAAGGGTAAGCGTCCCGCATGTAGGTAAAGAGTGACTCTGTCCCGCATGTAGCTAAAGAGTGTCTCGTTGAAAGAGTTTCAACTGTAGTATAAGTGCATGTGGAAGAAAGAGCTTCCACTTGAGGGAGAGCATTGTGGACTCACACTTGAGCGGGAGTGCTGAGAATATAACAAGTGTGAGAAATAGTCCCACATTTGATAAGCATCCCGCATGTAGGTAAAGGGTGACTCTGTCCTGCATGTAGGTAAAGAGTGTCTCGTTGAAAGAGTGTCAATTGTAGTACAAGTGTATGTAGAAAGAGCTTCCACTTAAGGGAGATCATTATGGACTCACACTCGAAGGGGAGTGTTGAGAATATAACAGGTGTGAGAAATAGTCCCACATTGGATATGAATGTGATAACCTGAGCATAGGGGGGTATTGTGGACTCACACTTGAGGGGGAGTGTTGAGAATATAACAACCGTGAGAAATAGTCCCTCATTGGATAGGAATGTGGTAACTTGAGCATTTATAATTGGAGAACCCACTCACCATCACATTAAGGTTTTAGGTGGACAAGTGGTGTGTCTCCCACAAAGGTGTGTTGCTCAAAGAAAGTCCCACAAAGTAATAATGCTCCTCACTCGACTCTTCTCTGATTGTTGCACTAATAATAAACACACAAAAAATTAACTACTAGTGATGTCAATGGGTGGGGGTGGGGATACATCTTCATCTCTACTGGTTCTCAAATTTATTCCTCAAACTAGTCTTAAATCACTCTCTTAAAAGAATTTGGTTCCTTTATCCCTCATATCCCTGAGACTTGAAGTGTCTTATTTTTAGATTTTCAGTTGTGGAAATTGATTACCCAGTATGGGGAAATCGATTCTTGTGCGATAATTTGTTTTTACCTGTTTTATGGGTCTGTTTAGTTCCAAGTTGTAATGTTTAGTATCCTATAAATTCCCTCATGTAATATGGTCAATGTTAATGCCATTTGATATTATTTTCCTCAATTGTTCTCTACCTCAATATCTCATATTTCCCCATCTTCTCAAATTCTCTATGTTCTCCATTGATTCACCTACAAGCTTTGTGCTTGTTCCAACATTTGACATCAAGAGCCCTGGTTTTGATCCTTAATCAGCTGCAAAGATGACTACCGAATTCAATGACCATGTTCCTCCAATCTTCTAACCCTAGATTCGAAGAACTATGACAAATGGCGCAAACAAATGAAGGTGTTATTTGGCTATCAAGATGTTCTTGAAGTGGTTAACAATGGTGTTGCACCACTTAGGGTAGAAGCTACTGACGCAGATAAGGCTACAAATAATGAAGAAAAGAAGATAGATTACAAGGCACGCTTCTGGATTCTCTCTTGTGTTGATGGTGATAACTTTGAAAAAGTTAGCAATTACGATTCAGCGAAGCAAGCTTGGCAGATCTTGAAGAAAGCTTATGAAGCGGCTGATAAGGAAAAGGTGGTAAGGTTACAAACTCACAAGCATCAGTTTGAGTTGGTTTAAATGGAAAAGAATGAGACTATCAATGAATACGTAATGCCTATTACGCGTTTGGTGAATCAAATCAAAACTTGTGGAGAAACAGTTGTGGAGCAAAATGTTGTGTCGAAGATCTTGCGTTCTTTAACGTCAAGATTCGACAATATTGTAGTGGCTATCAAAGAATCAAAGGATCTTTTGTCATTGAGCAAGGAAGAGATTCAAAGCTCACGTCAGGCTCATGAACAAAGGATGGATGAACGAGGAAATGATAAGGCCAAAGCAGAAGTTGCGTTGTAAGCACGACTCAATGAGAAGAACAAACTATCGAAAAGAAAATGTCCAGAATTTTGGTGGAAATGATTCGCAAAACTCAAAGGTCTGGATTGGGGAAAATTTAGAGATCATCTCCAAAGGTAGTGAGAAAAGCGAAAACACAAAGAGAAGGGACACGAGTAACTTGAAATGTTACAATTGCCAAAGATACGATCATTTTGCAAGAGATTGTAATGCGAAACAAATGGAAAGTCAAAGCGATGAGGCTAAGGCTGCTCGACAAGAAGTGTATGATAATAATAAGCTTCTTGGGATGATCATAGAAGAGAATTATGGCAGTAGTGAGGTGCTGGACAACAGCAGTAGCAACTGCAAGTTGCAGGGCAGCAACTGCAGTAGCTTGAAAAATGTTGCAAAAATGCGTCCGGAGCAAATTATTATGGTAAGGCTTCGAGATGGAGTCCAAGGCAGTGATAAATGGTACTTGGATTTTGTTTGTTCAACACAAATGACAGGTCGAAAGGATTGGTTTGTCAAAATCAATCAAGCCACAAATAATAAAGTGAGTTTTGTGGATGACACCACTTTAGCGACCGACGGGGTCAGTGATGTTTTGATCATGAGAAGGGATGGTGGCCATTCCTTGATCAAAGATGTGTTATACATTCCTGGAATTAAATGTAATCTCTTGAGTATTGGTCAATTTCTTGAGAAGGATTACACGATTCGCATGGAAAATAAGATTTTGCGCGTTTATGACCAAAACGAGGTTTTAGTCCTTAAATCTCATATGGCTGCCAATAGAACCTTCAAGATAGAGTTGAAATTAATGGAGCATAGGTGTCTTGCTACAGAGGCAAGTTGAAAAGAGTGGTTTTGGCACTACCGTCTTAGACATCTAAATTTTTGAGATCTCGACGTGTTACATAGGAACGATATTGTAACCGGGTTGCCAAGAATCAATGTTCCAGCTAAGATGTGTGAAGAGTGAGTGCAAGGGAAGCAATACAAAGGTAGCTTAAAAAAAATATGCGGGTCATATGACCAAATTTCACCTTGAGGTTGTGTACTCTGACATTTGGGGTCCAATGCAAGTCATCTTTTATGGCGGCAATCGATACTTTGTCACGTTTATCAAAGATTTCAGTAGGAAACTATGGACCTACCTTATCAAGAGGAAATATGAGGTGTATGATGTGTTCAAAAGGTTCAAATCCATTGCGGAAAGGCAATGCGGGCACAAGTTGAAGATTCTTAAAATAGATGGTGGAGGTGAGTATACCTTGAATGAGTTTATGAATTATTGTGATGAGGAAGGTATAGTGCGTGAGGTTGTGCTACCTTATACACCTCAGAAAAATGGTGTTTCCGAGAGGAAAAATCGTTCGATAATGAATATGGTTCGTAGCATGTTAAAGGGTAAAAGCTTGCCGAAGGAATTGTGGGGTGAAGTTGTCTCAGAAGTCACCATATTGTTGAAATGTGCCCTACAAAGAAGCTAGACAAAGTTACTCCAGAAGAGGTATGAAGTGGATTTATACCAAGTTTAAGTCATTTAAAAGTTTTCGGTTCGGTTGCATTTCGACACATTCCAGGACAACTTCGAAAGATTCTTAGCATGGATCATGGCTCTGGCTGATTCTTGAATAGTTCTATTTTTTCTTTCAACAACCCCATTTTGCTGTGGAGTAATAGGGGAAGAAAATTCATGATGTATTCCTTCAGAGGAGCAGAAATCAGCAAACTTTTGATTCTCAAATTCCTTTCCATGATCACTCCTAATTCTCACAACACCATTTTCTTTTTCTCTTTGAACTCTTTGACATAGGTCCTTGAAAACATCAAACACATCTGATTTTTCTCTGATGAAATTTACCCAAGTGTATCTGGAGTAGTCATCTACCACCACATAAGCATATTTCTTTCCTCCAAGACTTTCTATTTGCATTGGTCCCATCAAGTCCATATGTAGCAGTTCAAGAACTCTGGAAGTAGTCAGATGTGTAACCTTCGGATGTGACATCCTGGTTTGTTTTCCTACCTGACATTCACCACATATTCTTCCTTCATCAATTTGTAGCTTAGGAATTCCTCTCACAGCTTCCAGAGAAATAATCCTTTTCATACCTCTTAGATGAAGGTGACCAAGTTTTTGGTGCCACAGCTTTGCTTCTTCTTCCTTAGAGCATACAGTAGAATAGCTGGATTCATGAGACACCCACAAGTAGCAGTTATCTTTGGATCTGACACCCCTCATTACTACTTCCTTTTCTTCATTAGTAACCACACACTCAGCTTTAGTGAAGTTGACTTGGTATCCTTGGTCACAGAGTTGACTGATGCTTATAAGATTAGCAGTCAGGCCTTTGACCAACAAAACACCTTCTAAATTTGGCACTCCTGAACAGTCTAATTTTCCAACTCCTTTGATTTCTCCTTTAGCTCCATCACCAAAGGTTACATAACTAGTAGAATGACTCTTGATATCAACAAGCAGATTCTTGAGTCCAGTCATGTGTCTGGAACATCCACTGTCAAAATACCAGTCTTCTTTGGCTGAAACTCTAAGAGATGTATGGGCTATTAAAGCCATATTTTTAGGTTTCCATTGTTGCTTCTGGATGGGCATGATCTGCTTAGGTTTGTAGTAAGGAGCTTGATCTGGGTATCCATATAATCTGAAGCAAAAAGGCTTAATGTGTCCAAATCTCCCACAGTAATGACATCTCCATCTTTGAAACTTTCTCTTCATTTCACTTTTCTCGTGATGTTGAGTCACATGTTTTGACATCGGTTTCAACATCTCAGCTTCAGGTTTAGTTCTGCTACTATCTTGGGAATGTTTCTTTGCACCAACAAATCCTATACCAGACATATCTCCTGAACTTTTTCCAACCTGCAAAATCTCCTCCAACATATCCGTGCCACTGTTCAACATTTTTACAGATTTTGACATCTGATCAAGTTTGGATTGTAACATGATAATTTCACTATTCAGTTCAGATATAGTTTCACTAAGCCCTTTGTTATCAGCCTCCAACTGAGCTATGTATTTCTTCTGCTTTTCACCTTGTTGACACACTTCAGCACTTCTGATACACAGCTTTCTGTAGGAGGTTGCCAGCTCTTCAAAGGATAGCTCATCTTCACTAGAATCTTCATCAGAATTGCAAACTCCAGTAAGGGCTGTGACATGTTTGGCTGATTCTTCTTCAAAATCACTCTCAGAATCTTCATCAGACCAGGAGACTGACAATCCTTTCTTTTGTTTCTTGAGATAAGTAGGGCATTCAGCTCTAATATGTCCATACCCTTCACATCCATGACATTGAATCCCTTTGCTGTGATTGTACGTTTAGCTCTTCTGCCAGAGTCATAAGATCTATTGATGTCAGATGAGATGTTCTTGGCATTAGGTCTTGGCTTCTGATCCATTCTTCTCATAATTTTGTTGAATTGTTTGCCAAGCATAGCTATAGATTCAGATAGATTCTCTTCTCTACTTTCCTCTACTTCTTCTTGAGAGTTGGACACAAAAGCTATGCTTTTGTTCTTCTTTTCAGAATTTTCACTGATTCCCATCTCAAAGGTTTGAAGAGATCCAATTAACTCTTCTACCTTCATTTTGCTGATGTCCTGTGCCTCTTCTATAGCCGTAACTTTCATATCAAATCTATTAGGTAGGGATCTAAGAATTTTTCTCACCAGCTTTTCATCAGACATTTTCTCTCCCAAAGCTCCTGAGGTATTAGCAATATCCAGTATATTCATATGAAAATCCTTAATACTTTCATCATCCCTCATCCTTAGATTTTCAAACTTTGTAGTTAGCAGTTGAAGTCTTGACATCTTCACTTTGGAGGTGCCCTCATGAGTAGTCTTGAGGGTATCCCAGACATCTTTGGCTAGTTCACATTGGTGCACCAGTCTGAAAATATTCCTGTCAATTCCATTGAATAAAGCATTTAAGGCTTTAGAGTTGCCAAGCGCCAATGCCTCTTCATCTTTGTCCCATTCTTCCTCTGGTTTAAGAGCTTTCTTGCCATCTTTATCAGTAATAACAGGATGTTCCCATCCTTTGTTCACAGCTCTCCATGCTTTACTATCCACGGATTTCAGAAAAGCCACCATGCGAGGTTTCCAATAATTATAATTAGAACCATCCAGAATGGGTGGTCTAATCACAAATCCACCACCTTCTTTGTCCATAGTACCAGAAAATACTGTCCCTAGATCTCACCCAGTAAAAACAGGCAGGGTGCCTGCTCTGATGCCAATTGAAATTCTGGACTCAGACACGTGATGTCTAACAGGATGTCACGACATTACTATCTGAACGTTTTTACACAAAAGAACAAAGAGTAAACAGAAAAACAACACAGAAAAGTTGTTAACCCAGTTCGGTGCAAACACACCTACATCTGGGGGCTACCAAGCCAGGGAAGAAGTCCACTATAAGTAATATCAATTAAAGGTAATACAAATCAAGATTACGCCTTTCACTTAATATCTACCCAATGCAACTTCAATCTAAACAACTTAGACCAGAGATCCTACTCACTCCCCCTCAATCACAGCAGTGATGAAAACTAACCAACGAATAACAAAAGAAGCACTCTTCAAGGACACAACTTGATCTTGCTTAAAAGCTTTGATCAAGTACAATAGTACTCTTGCTTAAAAGCTTTGAGTACTTCTTACAACTCAAAACAAAACGCGTAGACCAAGACAATCATCATGATGATTGTTTGGCTTACAAGAAAGCTACAACGAAAGACTTAAAAAACAAAGAACTCTAAAAGTTTCTCAAACAAAAACCCTAACGTCAACAGCAGCACCTGCGTGGAATAAATAGCCTTCATACAATACAGCAGCTGGGCCTTGGATCCACAAAATAGTTTTAACCCTAATAAAACTAATCTCCATAAATCAAGGAACTAATAATAATAATCATCCAAGACGTCCTTGAAACAGATCAGAATCCATCATTACCAAATAAAGCGCATAGGATCTTATCAGATCACATAACCATAAATAGTAATAGAAAAGAACGAACAGCTGCGAATGTCATGACATCGGCCTTGACATCAGGTAAAGGCCTGCATAAGAAAAGACTTCACAACAGCAGAATGCATGTCATGACACCATTTTTGACAAGATAGAACCACAACTAGTTTTACCAAAAATTACAGCCAATCAACAACATCTACAAACTCCCGCTTTGGCAAATTTTTGGCTAAAACACTAATAGATGTAAACAGATATCAGAGCATATACAACAGCCAACAACAGAAAAATAAATTCTGTAACAGAAAAATAAATTCTGACAGCAACTTGATTAATCACCAGAAAACCAGAAAACATCTACTTAATCAACTGTTATAGAAACCACTTGTCATTGTCAGGGAGAACCAGAGAAAACCCAAAATAAAGAAAACCACAAAACAACCATGTCCAAAAAAAAAGACCAAAAGATCACCAAAATAACAGAACAACCATTACAACAAAACAACTGTCATACCCCAAATTTGTCCTACCCTTTTATTTTTATCTGGCTTAGGCTTCACATTCATGTATATACCTTCCATTAGGTCATCTAACATAACCCATGCATTCATTAGACAGTAACATGGTACTGGGATCAAGGAGTTCCAAAGCCTAGGGCTTAGTATTGAGTTTGAGGTATGCATGACAATTGAAGTCTGATTCTTCTGAAGCTTCCAGCACTGAAGTGTGAGATCAGGGTTTATTTCCCTATGGTTGACCAAAGTGTTTCCCTCAGGGCATCGTGATTTTGCTCTGAGATCATTGTTGAACTATGGTACAGGAAGATGAACTTGAAGATTGCATTGTACTTAAGGCATCATTCGTGCTAACGCTAGTCGCTTGATACGCAAGTCTGATTTGAATTGGTGAATTGAATTGAATTGAAGGATTCATTGAAGATCAGGTTGATTAGAACTGTTCATCGAAATTTGAGGTGGATCTGAGTTCAAAGATAATTAAAGTTATTAAGTATTTGTGGGTGAGGTCTTGAGAAGCAAGTTACTTGAAACTTAACACAAATGTCATGTACAAGGATATTCAAGCGTTATGGAAAACACGTTCATTCATTCAAGAATTTTCAAGTATTTTCATACAAGATCCATCATTCAGAATCGTCAAAAGCTTATCCAAGATGCACATTATTCCTCATTCAAAATTCATTAAAAGAAAAAGTATCATGTTACAAAAGAAGGATGGCAATTATATCAATCATTACAAAGAATACTAGAAAATCAAGCTTTATCCCATTACTAGTTCAAATGTCCATTCCATTTGCAAACTACAAAAATCCAAATTCAAATTGCATTACACACATTTACAAAATTCATATGCAATACCTCTTACATCATTCAACCACCATCCTAATTACCAAAACAAAGAAAATAAATACACAATATTCCCTAAATTCCATCATAACTTCATCTTCGTCGTGATCCCGATTCATCCCTAACCTGCCTTGCCCTTTATGACGTTGTCCCGCTATTCCTTCTTCTTCAAGTTATGCCAAAACCTACACAAACCACATAAACCAAACACATCACCTTACAACCTCAGTTCAGCCACATAACAGACCTTCATAAACCATAAAAAATGCATACATATCCAATTCCCGGCATTGAGCTTACATCATATACATGTTCAGTTCAACATATGCATTTATATACAACAGTCAAAATAACCCAAACCCATACATCTCAAAAAATAGTTGATATCAATTTAGCATTACTAACATTCCCACCAATATTCAAAACCAAAATAGCATCACTCACAGAATAAACACTCCATCAGAACCACATGTTCATATGTTCAGTAGCTATAGCATCTCCAGACAATCTCAAACCACCATTTCTAACCAAATATGAACTGTGCCCTGCATTTGAAAAACAAAATTAACCATGAAATCAAACCGACACAGCCATGTACTTCATTCAAAGACCAGCATGCATACATATATTGCAGTCATAAACGATTAACCAAGGCTGAACCTAAAAACTCAGAAAATAGCCAAGCAAAAGGATAACTTCAGACTATTGGCAGCATCTTACAAAAGGTTCGGCAGTCTCATGTCACACGCCGTAACACGAATATTTCATATCAGCTCATCAGTTAATGGCACCAAGTTCAGCTCCTAACAAACCAGAGATGTCAAAATAAAAACCCTGCATCAGTTCAGAAAAACCCACCACTAATTCATTTTCTAATTGATTCCAACAAGTCGGTAACTAATCAAATCCAGCTCAGTATATCATGTGACTAACTTACAACAGACTTCAGATTTTGTAACTAACTACTTAACTGTCCTAACAGCTCTAACAGAATGCTAACAAAATCCTAACTGATTTCTAACAGGCCTGTAACAGAAAAACCAGCAGAGAAAAGAGTAATAGAAGGATAACCTCTCCTAACTAACAAAACAGAATTGCTAACTAACCTGCCAGCTCATCAAACAGAATCATAACTAACCTATAACTAACTGCAGCAATTACTAACAGCTGATAACAGAAAGAGGAGAAGAAATTACAGAGAAAATCAGAAGGACTAACCTAGGGAACTTCTATAAATGAGAACTCTGCTTCACACCTCAAGTCTCTCGATCTTTTCTCATCTCAGCCATTCTTCACAGCTCTTCCATTTTTCTTCACCTTCATTTCTCATCTTCTCCACCATTTTCACACTTCATCACCATCTTCAATTCTCTCCCATTCTCTCTCAGCTTCAACCCCCTTCAATCTTCAAGCTCTCGATTCATTCTCCATCTTCTCTAACCACCACAACCATTTCTTCACCTCATCTTCATTCTCTCTTCAACTCACCTCCATTGATTCAACAGAGTATCATCTTAATGCTACAATCTTCAGCATTCTTCATCATACAAGCTCCACACGAAAATCTTCTCCACTCACCAACAGAAAAAAAACTTCACCACCTTCAATCTCCATTGATAACCTGCAGAAAAATCACAATCAGCAAAACGGAAAATTCATCACACAGTATCCGGATTCATCCAATCTCAAGAACTCACCACAATTCTGCAGAACTTGCCATCATCTCCCTCAATTCAATCTACCATAATCTTCAACAACAACTATCATTCAACAACTTCGTTCATCATCTTGATTCTTCAATTGTGGCTCAATCTTCATCAAGCAATATCATCATCTTCGCTTCATCTTCAACTACAACGACATTATCTTTGCCTCGGCTTCTTATCGAGTCCTCGACATCATCAATCACCTTCACGCTTCGTCGACTCCACAAATAACGAGACCGCGACGTGTTCAAAGAAGAAGAATGATCGAAGAAAGTGAAATCGGAGAGGGAAGCAAGAAGAGATCGAAAGCGAGAAGGAGAAACTGAAGCGAAGAAGCCTTGCCGGGGATAGGTGGATCGCACCGTCGATTGCCTCGCCGTCGTACGCCATTTGAGAGAAGAAGAAATCCCAATCGCCACGACCAGGTAACCCTAATTCCCAAACTTCTTGCTTTTAATTTTTATTTGTTTTCATTTTATTTGTTATTAAAATCATAATAAAAAAATCTGAATAACAATGATACTGGATCAATCCCAAAACTCCTGGCCCATAGCTACACGTAGTTATTGCTAGTAAAAACGATAACAAAAAACTATTCTTGGGCTGAATCCGCTATCTGCACCCCCTGAGCCCATTGCCATTTTGGCAACACATTGTTGCAACAATAAAAATCGTTTGGGCCATACCTGGGCCCTGAGCCCTTGCTATTCAGACCAATGTATTTCATTCTGCACCCCTGTTTCTCTTCTCTCAAATACTAGAATTTATGATTTACTTAGATTTCTTCATATTTCTTCTAGGTAATAAAATGCTAATTTTTCTCCTATATTTGTAGACTTTAGTACATAGATTTTGACATATAAAAATGATCACAAAAATATTAGTTTAGGCTTTTATTTTAACTCTTGTGTTTGATTAGAATACTAATTTTGTCATATAAAAAATCATAAAAATAAATAGTATCTTTTAATTCATTTTGTACAATATTTTGAATAATTTGTTTTCATGTTTTGTGCCATATTCCCAAGTCATTCTCTTAGTCAATTTTGTATTAATTTTGTATCATGCTTACTTGTGATTTTTACTTGTAACTTCACTTGTATGTTCCCATAGATTTAGGACCTATAATCTTCATGACTTTTAGGTTAGTCTTCCCTTTTAAACACTTAGGCTAGTTATTCATTTTAGGCTAGTTTTCTCCCCTTTTTCTTTTCAACTTTAAAACATTAATAAAGGACGACGCGAATCATGCTAATGCCCTTTTTTAGTGTGAAAGAAATGATTGGGGCGTAGGCCCCGATGTATGTTCTTTCCCACTTAGCGGAAGAGAAATGATTGAGGCGTAGGCCTCAGTGTATTTCTTAACCGTTATTTAGAGAAACCATTGTGGCGTAGGCCTCGATGTGCATTCTCTAATTATTCAAAAACTGTATTTCATTTAGAGAAACGATTGTGGCGTAGGCCTCGATGTGCATTCTCTAAATATTCAAAAAAAACTCTTTTTTTATGGCATGATTCAAGTCACAAATTAAAATCCCCATAAAAAACACCAACCAAAAACACTTAAAACACTAATGAATGGTCAGATTTAACACAAAGTAAGGAAGTGATGCGAGACCTTGTAGTGGGTTCTCGTCATCATGGAATTACCCTAAAAGACACAAACCAATCTCTCTTTTTCTCCTTTCTAAGGGCACCGTTATTTCCGCTCGTACGCATCGTAGGTCGATCCCTTATGCAAGAGCGCGAACGTTAACGCCGCCCAATTAAAAAACACAAAAACAAACAGAAAATCGTGAGCCGAGCTACGGTAACTCTGATTCCTGAAAAGGATACGTAGGCAGCGGGGTAGGGCCCGTGCGAGTACAATTCTTTGTTTTCCCTACATTTTGCATTCATTTCGCATTTAGACATAGACATAGTTATACACCCTTTAGATAGAAACAAACATAGGTGGATACCATCGAGTACGATGGGCGCGAGGGGTGCTAATACCTTCCCCTTGCGTAACCGACTCCCGTACCTAGATTCTCTGGTCGCAAGACCCTGTTCTTTCCTTTGTTAGGTTTTCTAATATTCCTTTCCCTTATGAGATAAATATATTGGTGGCGACTCTGTTCATTTTTCGCGAGCGTGCGACAACAACCACTACCACTACACTACCACTACCAATTACTCCCCCTTTTTAGCCACAAAAGGAGCCAAAACATATGCAGCTCAGCAGAGCTAATGATCAGACCCATCACTGTCTTCATCACTAGAGCCACCAGGATTGTCATCACTTGAGCTACTAGTCCATTCAGCAGCATCACTACTCCCACTCTCAGCACCCTCAGCCTCTTCCTCAGCTTCTTCCTCAGCCTCTTTGTCTTCATCCATATTGTCACCACCCTTTTCACCAGCAAGATCATCATCTGTAGACTGCTCAAGACTGTGGATGAGATTTTCAAGTTTCAGCTTCCTGTTGTCCAACTCTTGACAAGTCTCTTTTAGCTCAGCAATAAGAAGAGCTTTGTTCACAGATTTGCTGGGTTGTGATGTCCCAGCAGATGTCTTGTCATCAGACCTCTGCAGCAGCTTGTAGTGAAAAGACAAAGCACTCTCCCTCTTACATACAAAATCTTTACTTTTCAGAATTCCAGGGTGTTGCTTGAGGATTATTCCACATATCAGAGATGGGAAAGCAATGGGAAGCTTGGTAGCAGAGGTACCAACATGCCTCATAGTTTGATCAAATATGTAGGTCCCATAGTCAAATTTTGTCTCGGTTCCCACAGCATATATGAATCTTCCTAGGCCAACAGCAATGGTGGAAGTGTGATTGGTAGGCACCCAGTTAGCAGCACCAATTTTGTGCAGCAATGCATACCTGACATTAAGAGAACTAGCAGACAGTTTGCTCTTTATGGGCCACTTCTTAACCTTACCACCAGTGATAACCTTGCAAACCTCATTATCAGTCACTTCAAGCTCAGGTTGAGCCTCAGCATCTCTACCTAGATATAGGTTGATAACAGCAGGGGAAAAATCTATACACTTTCTTCTAACATACACCTTATGAAAATCATCAGTTGTTCCATCACCACAATCTTGAGACAAATTCACAATAAATTCCTTCACCAGCATTTCATAACACTTTGAAAAATGAGTAACAGTTTTAATCAAACCTGCAGCCTTGATGAGCTTCATGACCTCTTAACATTCCAGAGCATCATTTGCTAATTCTCTTTCCAGAGCCAGCCTTCTTTGATAGACAAACTTCCACTGGATAGCATTTGAAGCATAGTGCAAGTAAATGTTATCCAAAGGAACATCACGAACCTTTGTGGAGGACTTTGTGACAGCAATCTTCTTCTTGGATGGGATGTCAGGGACATCACTTAAGACATCATCTTCTGGGACAGAAACACTTCTTTCCTTCCTCTTCTTCACAGTAGCCTTGCTCCCTGTGGTTGAAGGTTCAGCAAGGACCTTCTTGACCTTCTTTATAGTGACCTTCTTTTGAGGAGTAACCTGAGGTTTGGAGAAATCTTGATCACAAGCCTGTTTGCCCTTACGAGTCTTGACTCTATGAGAGATGCTAGAGATGAGTTCATCATCAGCAATGTCAATAGAATCATCCAGATCATCCAGATTCACAACATCATGCACAGTAGGACCTTCATTAGGGGTTTCTTTAGAAGCAGCAACATGAACCTCTTCAGCTTTCTCAGGCTCAAGAACTTCAGCATCTTTAGTACCAGATGTTTCAACATTAATAACTTCAGATGTCTCAACTTCTTTGGCACCTGGGTTCTTCTCATCAGTGTTATCAACCGATGTCTCAACATCACCCTGATCTTTGCTAGCATCATCTTGACCATCTTGATCATCTTTGCTGTTCTCAGAGGCAGACATCTGGGCTAGAGGAACAGATATCCCATCAACCTTGTGCCCTTCATTCAAGATTCTTGTGACAATACCTGCGATCGCATTGTGAACATAAGCAGAACCCTCTCTACCTTGAACAGAAAAGGTTTCAGGAACAGATCCCCCAGTTGATTTTCTTGCATGCATCTTTCTTGGTGGATTACGAACAGTATCGGTAGCAGGAACAGAGTTCAATGGCACAACATCCAGCACAACATCTTGATCACTCACAACATTTGGTGCCCTAGAACCTGATGCTGTTTCAGAGGTAGGAGAAGATTTCTTTGAGGGAGAACTCTGAGACATGGTGAGAGAAAGTGGAAAGCTGGGTAAGGGATTGTGAATGCAGCAACACAGAGAGATAGCGTGAGTGTGGAGGAGAGGTTTTGGAGGAATGGAAACCGTTTGGGTAACTTGTAAAAGGGGGGGGGGGGGAAATACACTTTAATGTGTAATGATATCAAAGATTTGGAGAGAGAAATATTGCTGGCCCCATACCCAATTAATTGCTATAATCCTTCACAAAGACAAATGCCTAGTTTGCTTCTTAGATTTTCAAATTGATTTGCATCCAAGGCTTTTGTGAAAATGTCAGCCAATTGAAGGTTTGTAGCAACATGTTCCAAGGCAATTATTTTATCTTCAACAAGATCTCTAATGTAATGATGTCTAATATCAATGTGCTTGGTCCTGCTATGCTGAATGGGATTCTTTGAAATGTTAATGGCACTTAAGTTGTCACAATATAATGTCATGACATCTTGTGTGACATTGTATTCTGTTAACATTTGTTTCATCCAAACAAGCTGAGAGCAGCTACTTCCTGCTGCAATGTATTCTGCCTCTGCAGTGGACAAGGACACACAATTTTGTTTCTTGCTGAACCATGAAATAAGATTATTACCCAAGAAGAAACATCCTCCTGAAGTACTTTTTCTGTCACCAACACTTCCAGCCCAATCTACATCACAATATCCAGTGAGAATAGGTTCACACCCATGAGAGTAGAGCATTCCATATTCACAAGTACCATTCACATATTTCAGGATCCTCTTGACTTGGTTGATATGGCTGATCTTAGGATCTGCTTGATACCTAGCACACACCCCAACAACAAAAGCAATATCAGGTCTACTGGCTGTGAGATACAACAGACTTCCTATCATGCTTATATATAAACTTTGATCAACACTGGTTCCCTTTTCATCTTTGGACAACTTTAAGTGAGTAGGAGCTGGTGTTCTTTTGTGAGAAGCATTTTCCATTCCAAACTTTTTAACAATGTTTTTAGCATACTTACTCTGAGAGAGAAAGATTGAGTCTTCCATCTGTTTAACTTGCAGCCCAAGAAAATAAGTTAATTCTCCAACTAGACTCATTTCAGATTCTGATTGCATCTGATCAACAAAATGTCTAGTCATCTTGTCTGACATCCCCCCAAACACAATATCATCCACATAGATTTGAGCAATCAGGATCTTTCCTCCTTCATCTTTAACAAAGAGAGTTTTATCTATTCCTCCTTTCCTGTACCCATTACCAGTAAGAAACTCAGTTAGTCTCTCACACCAAGCTCTAGGGGCTTGTTTTAGGCCATAAAGAGCTTTTCTTAGTTTGTACACATAGTCAGGATGATTTGGATCAGCAAAACCTTTAGGTTGCTCCACATAAACTTCCTCACTCAGGTATCCATTCAAGAAAGCACTCTTCACATCCATCTGATATAGTTTGAATTTTAGAATACAAGCAACTCCTAGCAGTAATCTAATTGACTCAAGTCTAGCAACTGGAGCAAAGGTTTCATCAAAGTCAATTCCTTCAACTTGAGTGTATCCTTGAGCAACTAGCCTTGCTTTGTTTCTGACAACAGTTCCCGGTTCATCTGACTTGTTCTTGTAAACCCATTTTGTTCCAATGACATTAGTACCTTTAGGTCTTGGTACCAGCTCCCATACTTCATTACTTTCAAACTGGCCTAGTTCTTCCTGCATGGCATTAATCCAGAACTCATCTGTTAAGGCTTCCTTGACATTTTTAGGTTCAATTTTTGACACAAAACAAGAGTTTGAAACTACTTCCCTTGACCTTGTAGTAATTCCACTGTTGAGATCACCTATAATAAGTTCACTAGGATGATTTTTTTGAACTCTTATTGATGGACTCTTGTTAGGAAGTTCAGTCTCAGATTCTGTGATAGTAGGACTGCAATCATCTTCTCTGGTAGATCCTTCAGCTGTAATATCCCAGAATGTTCCGACATCTTCTGTGACATCTGCTTGATTGTAGTCATCATCAACCACAACATTTATGGACTCCATTATTATTCTGGTTCTTGAGTTGAACACTCGATAGGCTCTACTATTCGTAGAGTAGCCCAGAAAGATTCCTTCATCACTCTTGGGATCCATCTTCCTTCTGTGATCTCTATCAGCAAGAATGTAACACTTACTACCAAACACATGGAAGTATTTGACAGTGGGTTTTCTTCCCTTCCAGATCTCATATAGGGTGGCAGAGGTTCCTTTTCTTAAGGTAACTCTATTATGGACATAACAAGCAGTATTCATGGCTTCAGCCCAGAAGTAGATAGGAAGATTCTTAGCATGGATCATGGCTCTGGCTGATTCTTGAATAGTTCTATTTTTTCTTTCAACAACCCCATTTTGCTGTGGAGTAATAGGGGAAGAAAATTCATGATGTATTCCTTCAGAGGAGCAGAAATCAGCAAACTTTTGATTCTCAAATTCCTTTCCATGATCACTCCTAATTCTCACAACACCATTTTCTTTTTCTCTTTGAACTCTTTGACATAGGTCCTTGAAAACATCAAACACATCTGATTTTTCTCTGATGAAATTTACCCAAGTGTATCTGGAGTAGTCATCTACCACCACATAAGCATATTTCTTTCCTCCAAGACTTTCTATTTGCATTGGTCCCATCAAGTCCATATGTAGCAGTTCAAGAACTCTGGAAGTAGTCAGATGTGTAACCTTCGGATGTGACATCCTGGTTTGTTTTCCTACCTGACATTCACCACATATTCTTCCTTCATCAATTTGTAGCTTAGGAATTCCTCTCACAGCTTCCAGAGAAATAATCCTTTTCATACCTCTTAGATGAAGGTGACCAAGTTTTTGGTGCCACGGCTTTGCTTCTTCTTCCTTAGAGCATACAGTAGAATAGCTGGATTCATGAGACACCCACAAGTAGCAGTTATCTTTGGATCTGACACCCCTCATTACTACTTCCTTTTCTTCATTAGTAACCACACACTCAGCTTTAGTGAAGTTGACTTGGTATCCTTGGTCACAGAGTTGACTGATGCTTATAAGATTAGCAGTCAGGCCTTTGACCAACAAAACACCTTCTAAATTTGGCACTCCTGAACAGTATAATTTTCCAACTCCTTTGATTTCTCCTTTAGCTCCATCACCAAAGGTTACATAACTAGTAGAATGACTCTTGATATCAACAAGCAGATTCTTGAGTCCAGTCATGTGTCTGGAACATCCACTGTCAAAATACCAGTCTTCTTTGGCTGAAACTCTAAGAGATGTATGGGCTATTAAAGCCATATTTTTAGGTTTCCATTGTTGCTTCTGGATGGGCATGATCTGCTTAGGTTTGTAGTAAGGAGCTTGATCTGGGTATCCATATAATCTGAAGCAAAAAGGCTTAATGTGTCCAAATCTCCCACAGTAATGACATCTCCATCTTTGAAACTTTCTCTTCATTTCACTTTTCTCGTGATGTTGAGTCACATGTTTTGACATCGGTTTCAACATCTCAGCTTCAGGTTTAGTTCTGCTACTATCTTGGGAATGTTTCTTTGCACCAACAAATCCTATACTAGACATATCTCCTGAACTTTTTCCAACCTGCAAAATCTCCTCCAACATATCCGTGCCACTGTTCAACATTTTTACAGATTTTGACATCTGATCAAGTTTGGATTGTAACATGATAATTTCACTATTCAGTTCAGATATAGTTTCACTAAGCCCTTTGTTATCAGCCTCCAACTGAGCTATGTATTTCTTCTGCTTTTCACCTTGTTGACACACTTCAGCACTTCTGATACACAACTTTCTGTAGGAGGTTGCCAGCTCTTCAAAGGATAGCTCATCTTCACTAGAATCTTCATCAGAATTGCAAACTCCAGTAAGGGCTGTGACATGTTTGGCTGATTCTTCTTCAAAATCACTCTCAGAATCTTCATCAGACCAGGAGACTGACAATCCTTTCTTTTGTTTCTTGAGATAAGTAGGGCATTCAGCTCTAATATGTCCATACCCTTCACATCCATGACATTGAATCCCTTTGCTGTGATTGTACTTTTCTTCTGGTTTAGCTCTTCTGCCAGAGTCATAAGATCTATTGATGTCAGATGAGATGTTCTTGGCATTAGGTCTTGGCTTCTGATCCATTCTTCTCATAATTTTGTTGAATTGTTTGCCAAGCATAGCTATAGATTCAGATAGATTCTCTTCTCTACTTTCCTCTACTTCTTCTTGAGAGTTGGACACAAAAGCTATGCTTTTGTTCTTCTTTTCAGAATTTTCACTGATTCCCATCTCAAAGGTTTGAAGAGATCCAATTAACTCTTCTACCTTCATTTTGCTGATGTCCTGTGCCTCTTCTATAGCCGTAACTTTCATATCAAATCTCTTAGGTAGGGATCTAAGAATTTTTCTCACCAGCTTTTCATCAGACATTTTCTCTCCCAAAGCTCCTGAGGTATTAGCAATATCCAGTATATTCATATGAAAATCCTTAATACTTTCATCATCCCTCATCCTTAGATTTTCAAACTTTGTAGTTAGCAGTTGAAGTCTTGACATCTTCACTTTGGAGGTGCCCTCATGAGTAGTCTTGAGGGTATCCCAGACATCTTTGGCTAGTTCACATTGGTGCACCAGTCTGAAAATATTCCTGTCAATTCCATTGAATAAAGCATTTAAGGCTTTAGAGTTGCCAAGCGCCAATGCCTCTTCATCTTTGTCCCATTCTTCCTCTGGTTTAAGAGTTTTCTTGCCATCTTTATCAGTAATAACAGGATGTTCCCATCCTTTGTTCACAGCTCTCCATGCTTTACTATCCACGGATTTCAGAAAAGCCACCATGCGAGGTTTCCAATAATTATAATTAGAACCATCCAGAATGGGTGGTCTAATCACAAATCCACCACCTTCTTTGTCCATAGTACCAGAAAATACTGTCCCTAGATCTCACCCAGTAAAAACAGGCAGGGTGCCTGCTCTGATGCCAATTGAAATTCTGGACTCAGACACGTGATGTCTAACAGGATGTCACGACATTACTATTTGAACGTTTTTACACAAAAGAACAAAGAGTAAACAGAAAAACAACACAGGAAAGTTGTTAACCCAGTTCGGTGCAAACACACCTACATCTGGGGGCTACCAAGCCAGGGAGGAAGTCCACTATAAGTAATATCAATTAAAGGTAATACAAATCAAGATTACGCCTTTCACTTAATATCTACCCAATGCAACTTCAATCTAAACAACTTAGACCAGAGATCCTACTCACTCCCCCTCAATCACAGCAGTGATGAAAACTAACCAACGAATAACAAAAGAAGACACTCTTTAAGGACTGAAGCAACTGGAAAACTCATCGAAACAAATACAATGAAGTCGCCATCGAACATCTATTTATCCTACAATAAGGAATGGAAAATATCGAAGAAAACCAAATAACAAGCAATGGTCTCAAAGAAAGGGTAAGGGTGTCTGTTACGTGAGGGGAAGGTATTAGCACCCCTCACGTCTGTGGTACTCCACAGGATCCATTCTTGCTAATTTTCTAATCTAAGGGTGTGTGTGTGTGTGTGTATCATGCTATGTGTAAAAGGAAACATGCAATGGAAGATATACAAATAAGAGGAAACATGCAAATAATAAGAAAATAAGATAAGAAGAAAAGGCCGAACAAAATAAAGGAAAAGAGAAAAGATCGCTCGCTAGGGTGTTCGTACCTTGTGCCTACGTACCTCTAGTGTGCAATGGAGAAATCAGAGCGCCGTAGTTCGGCCAAAAAAGTTTCTGTTTCTATCTCGATTCACGTCTCCTAGAGAAACGGAACCAAGCACCCTAAGGGAGCATGCAAACAAGGAGCGTCACAAAGATCCTAGCAAACATGGCATGTGAACAAGCATCACAGATAAGAACATGCGAACAGGCATCGCAAGCAAAAACAGACATGTAACAGGCATACACGAATGTGAGTGTGTGAACAGGCATCACAAGTGATAAAGCGAACAGGCATCGCAAACAACATGTAACAGGCATACATGTGCAAGTGTGAACAAGTATCACGAATAAAAATGCGAACAGGCATCGCAAACAACATGTAACAGGCATACATGTGCAGGTGTGAACAAGTATCACGAATAAAAATGCGAACAGGCATCGCAAACAACATGTAACAGGCATACATGTGCAGGTGTGTGAACAAGCATCACAAAGATATCATACGAACAGGCATCGCAGATAAGAAGATAGTGAACAAGCATCACAAAGATATCATACAATCGAGCTCCGCTCGAGAAACAAACAAAATATCGAAGTAGTAAACAATGCAAATGCACCACACAAACGAGCTCAACTCGTAAAGCAAGCAAACTACCGAAGTAGTGACCTGGGGACAGGGGAAGTGCTTTAGCTAGCGGGGAAAGCCACCCGAAGCCGCTATCAACGGGGAAAGCCACCCGAGATAGATACACTAAAGATTCTTAGCTAACGGGGAAAGCCACCCGAAGCTACTATCACAGAGGAAAGCCACTCGAGATAAACACGCCACAATCTGTTCGCTAACGGGGAAAGCCACCCGAAGCTACTGTCAACGGGGAAAGCCACCCGAGACAGGGACACCACAGACCGTTAGCTAACGGGGAAAGCCACCCGAAGCTATTGTCAACGGGGAAAGCCACCCGAGACAGGCGGAAAGTAAAAAAGAAAGAAGCAAGGAATAGTAAACAAACAAAAATAGAGCCTCTTTCGAGGGCTTGGCCAGATGAATGTCTACCCTACTTCTCATGTTATGAATGATGCGGCATGCCTACCCTACTTCTCATGGCAAGGTATGGTGCGCGAAAGAGTAAAAAGGACAAAAGGGATACCGAGCGGATAGCAAATTCGCAGTGAGCTAGCAACGCAAGTAGAACTAAGAAACTTCACGTAATCTAACATCCAGCAAAGCCAGGAGTCCAGCATAAGCGTCAAAGCGGTGCGGTGTGAAAATAAATCACAACCACTATGTGGTGCGTATCAAACACAACCACACGAGCAACCTGCAAGAAATACAATCCAGACAATACAGGAATATACATCTCAATGAATGAGAGATCGGGTGAATCGCATCGGGAATAAGTTCGTGTCTCACAAATAAAGTGGAACACGATGCAAATCAAGTCGCATCGGAAGCGAATTCGTGTCCCACAAATAAAGTGGAACACGAAGCAAGTCGAATCACAATCGAAGGCTCTCTCGAAGTACCTCGCACATCTCAACAACTGAATCAGTAATAACAAGGAAGCATGCTATAGAAAATACTAGCAATTAAGTCGTCCTAAGAAAATTCTAAAACAAAACCTAACAAGATTAAATTGTTTTTTTTATGACATTTTCAAAGAATTAGAACTAAACTATGCAACAAAAATTTAAATTCTAACAAGGAAAAGATTACATGTTTTTATTATTATTTTTATCAAGCTCAAAAGTCTAATTAAACGTAATGCTTTTCATGGCATTTTCTATCTAAAAACTAACAAAAATAAGAGATCACATGTTTTTGTATTATCTTTTAATCATGCCAAAGTCTAACAAAACTATTGAGATTATAGCATTTTTATTACTAAAAAAAAATGAAGAAAAACTAGTTCTAAAGCATGAATTAAAATGGAGTCAGAAGGTTTATTGAGTGAAAATATGGTGCAGACAGCAAGGTTAGCGCAAGGCCCAGAGATTGAGGCCCAAAGAATCATTGTTGTTGTACAATAGTTTTCCTACACAAAAATTGGGCTTCTATGGGGGTGTGAAGTGAAACTCGGTGAAGGCCCAATGAAGATTATGATCATCAGATTTTCAGATTCTTCTAAGTCCAAAATTGATCCAAGTTATTATTATTCAGATTTTGCAATATCCATTAATCATAATCAAAAACAATTAATTCCTATTAATCAAGTAAAAAAAAATTACGTTAATGACAAATTGAATTAAGAGGAAGAGGGTTAGGTTTACATGACTTGTGACAATTGGATGTAGGAAAACTCCCAGACTCCTCCCTTCTTCAACGTGAACGGCGGCGGGCAAACGGTGGCCGGAGTGCCTTTCGATTCCGGCGAAGTCCTCTTCTCCTCTCATCTCTCTATGTTCGGTTCAACTTTCTCCGATCGGAACATTCTAATCGCCGCCGCGTTTCACTCTTTCCGTTCACAATCTCTTCCCAAACATCCCCTCCGATTTCGTCTCTCTTCTTCTTCGATGACCTCATGAGCTCAAACGCAACGGCACCGTTCTCTTATGCTCACTCTCTTCTCCGATTAACATCATCTTCTGCTTCTGCTTATGATTCGAAGATTAAAGATGCGTAAAGCAGTGGATTGAGTATTGTTTCAGTAATTGTTGAATCTCGTTGCTGATTGAAGGATGAAGATGCGTGGAGATGATGACACGAAGCTTTGACGATGATGATTGTTGCGTGGATTCGTTGTGCGATGATGATATCGTTGCTATGCCTCCGAACTCGACGACGAAGAACAATCGAAGAATTGCTTCAAGAACTCAGGTGATGTTGTCTTTCCTCTTCTAAATTCCTCTGCATTCATCTGAGATTCATCACGTTGTGGTGATACTATTGTTGATTCTGCTGTAGGTTGTTGTTCACGGAATAGGATCTAGCAAGCAAAAGCGATTGTGCAGGTTCCGTGAAGGATCAATATTCGTTTTCTTTTTGTAATCGTTGACGAATCGTGAAGGTGATTGTGGTTGATGATTCGTTGAAGAACTGCTACGAGGATGATGAAGAGTTGATTCGAAGGTGATTGAAGATTCCCTATGGAGATTGTTGATTGAAGATTATGGAGAATGATGCTTCAATCGTGATTGTTGTGTTGCAGGTGAAGAAACGGCAAGCTTGTTGAAGGTGATGGTGATTGAATGTTATCGTTGCAAGATGATTGGAGAAGGTTCAATTTGCGATGAAGATTTCTGAGATTGAAAGGTTATTGTGGATTCGAGATTTTCCGATAATTTCAGTGTGATGAGGAAGATGAAGAAGGTCGAAGGTTAGAGGATGCAGGTTGTGGCTCTGAGATGTGAAGGTGGTGAATTCTTGGTGGTGAGTGAAGTTCGGTTGAAGGTTTGCTATGATGAATCGTGTTGTGTAGATTTTTCTCTGTTATTTTCTGGAGTGAGGTTGTTACGATGGAAAACCAAGAGAGATTGAAGAGGTTCTCTCATGAAGGTTCAATCGAGAGAGAAGAGTCGGCGAGAGTTTGTTACACCCTTCGTTAATTTCGTTTCTGGATTTTTTATTTATTATGGATTGATGAATTTTCCGGATCTTGTAATGGATATGTAAATATTTTGACATTGAATGGACATTTGAACTTTGATATGAATGAACTCTTTTTTTTTTATGGGCTCCTAACTTCAATTCCGATCAATTCACATGAATGGACCTTGCTTGCGTCTCACAACGTTAATCCAATTAATAAGCTTGAAATATTTTGAATTCATAGGATTAAGTAAATAGTTAAAGGAATTCTTTCACATCAATCCTCAATTCTCAATGAAATTCAATCCGCATTCTTAACGAAACCTCAGCTTAAACTCTCACATCAAGTGACTTGCATTACGAGCAACAAATATTTGAACTCATAACAACACCTTAATCACAATGACCCCGCGAACCATATCTTGTACCATGGCTAATATCTTGACTTGCATAACAAGCAATTGGAGGAAACCTTAGCACCGAAATTGTCTTAAAAACAACAAAAACTCTTTATTATTTTTCTCAATTTTTTGAGAGACGAAATAAACGTCTTTCATAACTTATAGCACAGAGAAAGAGGGCAAATTTTGGGGTGCAACAGCTGCCCCTATTCAAACTTCTTGAACCTGACGAGTGAGAAACGAAAGTTTCGAACCGTTGAGGTGGAAGGAGATTGAATATCAGAATGAACTCGAAAATTTGCGCTCTTGATCAATAGAAGATTCCAATCTTGCAATGAAGAAGGAATGTACCACCCCGCAGGCAGGGAGAAAAAACTTCAATTGATCTGGATAATAAATATGCTCCAACTTGCGATAAGAAGGAACGGGCACCCACAGGCAGGGGAAAATACTTCAAATGATCTGGGCATCAAGAGAAGGAACATCTCGACTGATCTGAGTATCAGACGTAGCAGATGTCTCCGAACTTGCATCGGGATAGATGTCTTAAGTCGATCTGGGAATCGAAGGAGATACATCGGTTGATTCGGACATCAACTGGTAATAGGTATCTCTGATCTGGGAATCATGATCTGGGAATCTGGGCAGACATCTCTTCTGATGCAATTAAATCATCAGGTAGATATTCCTACTAATCTGGGAATTAGCGGCTAGCTCCTTCGTAAGACCACGGGGATCCGGAGGCGGTTCCTTCAACTGAACTGGAAATCAGGATAGGAACAATATCTCTTCCGAACTGTGTACGCCGGGGAAAGAATGCCTTTAAACTGATCTAGACATGATGCTAGAAAATAAGTAGGACAATCTTCATCTGAAAGACAAAGTCGATCAGGCAAACATCTCCATCTGATCTGATGATATCAGTGGCTTGCTCCTTCGTAAGACCACGGGGATCCGGAGGCGGTTCCTTCAACTAATCTGAATCTGAATATTAGGATAGGAACAGATGTTTCTTCCGAACTGTGTACGCCGGGTAAAGAAAGCGTCTTCAACTGATGGTTAGGCATCAGGACTGGACAAACGAGTTTCTTCTTCTGAACGAACTAAATCGTCAGGTAGTAGATATTTCCAACTGATCTGATGTATCAGAGGGCTTGCTCCTTCGTAAGATCTTGGGAGATCCGGAGGCGGTTCCTTCAACTGAGCTGGATATCAGGATAGGAACAAATATCTTCCACCGATCTGGGGGCATCGGGAATAGGAATGTCTTTGAACTGATCTGAGCTATGCCAGAAAATAAGTAGAACAATCCTCTTCTGATTCAAAACATCAGGATAAGTGCCTGTAATGACTAGGCGAATATTGCTCTCTAGGGAGCATTTGAATCTGGATAACTTTCCCGCAGCAAGAAACAGATATGATATGATTTATGCATGATGCATGTATGAATGTGTATGGAATAACGTTTGCGATAAGGAAGACGCTACACGCTTAAAGAATGCAATGCAAATGATGCATGATTCGAACGTTGCTTAGGGAGGCAACAGATGAGCACTGAATTGCTGAAGAAGTCCTGGAGAGAGTATAGAACTCTGCGGGGAGGACAAGATGAGTGACCAGAAGTCACAAACTACGAGCTGACAGAGATGAATCAGAAATCTGCTGGAGACGATCAAATTTGGATGCGAGCTCTGGCTGGGGAATAAATCCTGCTTGGGGATATGATCATCCCAATTAACTGCATGGGGAATACCCTAGCAACTTCATTGGAGAAGCAAATTCTCGACACTCTGGGGATGTGGAGATAAGGGCAAGTCATGGAGACAACTCTGATGGGGAGTGACCAACTTGCTTGTGTAGCACGCATTCCGCTGGGGAAATCCTTGACGGAAACAGATTCTGCTGAGGATGCATGTGAATCTCTGCTGAGGAAAGACTCAGTGGGGAAGATGAATACTTCTACATAATGGTCCACTGAGGAGATGAGAAATCCGCTGGGGATAAGGAACTTAACATAAGAACCTTTTATTATGGCAACTCCACTGGGGAATAAGATGACTCTCCTGGGGAAAACAATTCCATCTGTTGGAGAGAGATGCTCTACTGGGGAAAATGAGGCATTTGGGCAAGGAACCTCATTGAGAGCTTGTCGGGGAATCAGATACCACTCAATCATGATTCAACTGGGGAGAATACACTCCACTGGGGAATGAGGCTTCTGAAGCACGGAGATTGCATTGAAATGTGCTTTGTTGAGGAGATGAGGGTCTCGAAGCAAAGAAAACCTCATTTGAATGTACTCAGCCGGGGAATGAGAATCTCTCACTTGGCTGGATCCGCCGACGTGTTGACGTGGTGTGCTCGAAAGGATGTACTGACGAGATATACAGATGGAAATGCCCCAGGATATAGCATGACGTCTTTAAGGGGATCCTCACATGGCAGAGGATAGTGATGCTCACCCATAATGGGCAAATGCAAGAGCAAACAGATTTTCAGACATCTGGGCTTGAAACTTTCCAACCAAGCAATGGATTCAATGAGTTGATAGGCAAGCAGTGATTAGAATACCAAACAAGTATCGGTCAGAGTAACAAACAAGCATTGGTTCTCCGAGAGAAAGCCACCAGGAAGTGGGCTTAAGAGGTCAAGCGATAGACTTCAAAAGAGTCCAAAAAGGCATTGGCTTTCATAGTGTTCTGCATATTCGTGTTGGTTGTAAGAATGCCAACAAGTATTGGACTTTCAGCTTCTAACTGCTGAGGATGACGACCCTGACGGTTCTCAAGTCCATAAGTTGTTTAGCTCACACCTGAACTTTAAACTGAACACCTCCTGATGAGGAAAAAAATGCCCATGCATAGTGTATTGCCCCAGCCTGTAGGGACTTTAAAGAAATTCATCTCGTAATGAATTCTCGAGATTTGTGCTATCATAGCCAACTTGCCCCAGTATCACGAACTTTGGAACCATGCCCCTGATTGACCTGCGTTAGAGGTAGCTTCGAATGTGCTTGGGTGAGTGCCCTTGATTGCTTAGCACTTTGAGAGATTCTTCGAATCTTGACCTGATTGCCTCAGATTTATTGAAAACTTACTCGATAGAGTATTCAAATGCTTTTGTGCCTCCTGATGGTGATCAGACTTTGAAATATTGTTGTCTTTGCTCAATGGAGTTCTGAAGACAACTTGTCCTTCGGGAGGATACAAACTTTTCATCTGAAGTTCATGGTGGAAACTTTCCTAATGTTAAGCACTTGTTCATATGCAAAGAATGTTTATTATGAGAAATATAATTCAAATGCAAAGAGTATGTTTGTCTCGAAGTTTAAAGAAACTTTATGAAAGGATGTCGTAACATCGAGTTTTTTTTAAAAGAAAGATGGTGTGATACCAACTCAAGCGTTTAGCGGATCTCCTAGGAGTCAGCTTACCGTATTCTCATGTATAGTCTGCTTTCGAATTAACCCATGCTTCAGTTAGGACTTTTAAGGGTTGTAACGTGGCCAGGTTCACGGTTTGAGAAAAAAGGATTTTTAGGCTCAAAATTTATTGGTGCCCACCCCCTTCATGATGTTCTCCAGTCCTAAGTTCAGTTAACTTGGCACGAGCATTCATCTTTCAATAGGAGTTTAGGAATGATTGAGGAATCAATGAGGCCTTCCGACATGGCAGTCACTTTACCTTTTGTTTTTGGTGTCTGATCACACGACCTTGTTCTTTTGCTGAAGATTCTTATTTTGTGATCCTTGTTTGCTTTGCTTTGCTTTGCTTTTCTTTTTTTTCGTTTCCCTAACTTTTGCCTGGACAAATTCTTTTGAATTTTGATTTGGATGTCCAGCGGGATGCCCTAACTTTTGCCTAAGTCACATGCTTTCAACTTGTTGACTTAGGAGGCTTTTTCTTTTTTTTCTTCATTCTTTTTTGTTTTTTTTTTGAACAAGTCGTGTGATCCTGAATCTCAGATTTTTTTTGAAGTGATTGTGACTGCCTGAGTCCTTGATTGATGAGGAATTACCATTGAGGTATTGATGTCTCGACTTCCTGATGTGAGGGATAAACCACAGCGGCTTTGATGTTGGTCTCGACCTCCTGATGTGAGGGATAAATTTGATGTCTCGACCTCCTGAGGTGAGGGATAAACCACAGCGGCTTTGATGTTGGTCTCGACCTCCTGATGTGAGGGATAAATTTGATGTCTCAACCTCCTGAGGTGAGGGATAACCGTTGTGGTTTTGACGTTTCGTCCTCCTGATGCGAGGGATAACCATTGTTGTATCCTTAAGTGCACACTCCTGATGAATTTTGAATGCTCAACCAGGTTAACTGAACACTACCCGGCCCCTGGGTTAAAAATAAGGGTTTTTTTAATAGAAAAGAAACTCCTACTTCGAAGGCTCAGATGGGTTAACGAAGGTTTCACTCCCTTATATCTCCAGTGTTTGGGGATTTGAAACAATGCCTGTACATCATCAACAGGGTTCTACTCAAAAGCATACCATTTGAGGTTCTTGGTATTATGTTCATCATCCTCCCTTCGGAGTTATCATGCTTTGGTAACAAGAGTTAAGTATCACAAAAAGCATAGAGAAACATATAAGAGCAAAAACGAATGGATTTTTTTCAAGACAAACATATCCAATGCATTATGATTACAGTTCAAAAATAAACAAGTTTTACATACAAACAATATTGCACAAAACAAGAAAGCTTAAACATGAACATGCATGATGATTTAAGAATTGTCAATGTTGAGGAGATCCTCTCCGTATGGACTTATTGCTTTAGAAGATCCGCTGAGTCGGAGGAGAACTTCAATTCTGGCCCTCAAGTGTGAATGTGATAGCCTTTGAGTAAATCAGGTCTTGAACCTTGTCTCTGAATGTCTGTTAACTTTCAATCGGATAACCAAGTGCCTCCAGAGTGGAAAGCACACCAAGCACTACATCAGAACACTTTAGATCACTTCCTGGAAGAAGATTTTGGCGAGGCCATATGAAAGTTTTAAGTGCTCAGCTTTAGGGATTTGAGATGTGTCAGTGGTACACAAACTCAAGATACAAGGCGTCTTGCTTATCCCTCGGTCGGGAACCCTAAATTTAGCTTCTGAAACAGAAAACACCATCATGAATGGAGGAAAGTTGTATTACTATCAGTGAACAACAATAACCTCTGACGCTTGGCTATCAAAGTCATTACTTGAAACACACAACAGTTGTTGGGAAGGAAGCCTCTGGTAGTACAAGTTGCAAGTGATTCTCATGAGTTACTTCCTCGAGGAAGAACAAACATTCTACTTGCAGTAGATGAAATGGGATTGACCAGTAGAAACCAATATGAATAAACTCAAACATCTATATATCGAGCAATTCTGGATTCCTTGTACCTCAACACCATGTAAGGCTTGACATTATGATCAGGTTCCCCTAGAATGGAAAACACCAAGTATTGTCTTCAAAATCAGGTGAGCTATTTGTGGTGAGAAACACCCAAAGCAACCTACTTAAATTCCAACAAGCAAGGAAGTAACTCGGATACAAGGCACTTGGGGTACATCAACTTGTTTCTCATATTCTCTTTTCGCCTCTGTTGACAAGAAAATGCTAGCGACAAGGAAACTCCAGGAGGAGGAGGTGACTCAGGATGTGAAGCAGATCCTTGAGAATGAGAGGCGTCTCGGTAGATCACTCTTGATTACTATCTGGCAGAAGATCCTGGTGAAGTCACGCGAAATTTGTAAGTGCTTTAGGGATTCGAGCAATGCAAATGGCGCAATGCTCAAGATAGACAATGTCTTGCTTATCCCTCGTGCGGGAGCCCCAAGCAATTTCAAAGACTTATAGATACTAACATCACGACCAGGTGCCCCAAAATAGAACTCACACCTAGTGTCATCGTCATCAAGCGGAGAATCTGTAGACATCCACACAGTACGTCGCTTAACCAGTTGCAAATACTTTAAGCATGGAAGCAAATGAGAACAGGACATGAGACTCAAATAGATTTGTCTTTCGGTCCTCTTTTGGTATCGCTAAAACATACCCCTTGAATTCATGAGAGGAAGAGATTAACCACTGAAAATGAGCTTCTGAAACCGCAAGGTTGTGGAAAAGATCCACGAAGTGCTCCATGAGTTTTTCTTGCTAAGAGTCCTCGAGCATGGGTCATAACTTGCATGTTTTCATAAACAACTCCAACTGAGCTTTCATCTTGGCCAACTCCCCGCAAAGTTGTTCCATGACTAATCTTTGAACACACAATAAGAATCTCTGAGTCTGGTGAGAGAATACCAAGTCTGAATAAGAAAAGCCTGAACACCTGTTATGCATGAGATGTATGAGATGCATGATATGCGTGCAATGCCATGTTCATTCAATTTCCAAGGAATCCTCGTGTTTTGATTTTTAGCAAGCAAGAGATGGAAAAGCTCGATACGAGGCTCAAAGATATGATTCCTTGGAAATGGAAGGAACATGTATGCTGTTATTTTTTGTACATCATTTTCTCAAAAGTAAATATGCAATGATGCAAAATGATGGGAACCAATGTCTCCACAATACCGAATATAGTTGCACAGGTTCAAAGGTGCGGCGTAGCTTCAGGATACCAAGAACCAATTAACCGCCGATAGAACCACTCCTGTTGTACCACGTCTGAATAGAACCAAAAGTAACAGGATCAAAGCTCCGCCGTCGTTTCATAATACCAAAATATCGGGCACATGAGAACAGACCAAATAAAGGTCCGACCTCGAATCTGAAGAAGTAAATGGTATGTAGGAGCCAAGGTTTCCTGTCCCATCCCAAACCTCACAGGTAGGAAACCTAAACACACACAGGATGTCCCTAATGGTCGCCAGGAATTTCGAACAAACAATGAGAGCGCCTGCCTACGGCAATAAGCATGCCGGACAAGGATCGCCTCACCGAGTTCTCTCCTGGTTGTGGTATGTTATGCCAACTCCACGTGCCAGGCGCCACGAGAGCCAACATAACTATCCACGCTAATCTAAGTGTATACTTGGTCTGGGTAATGGACCTTTTACCTCACAGTAACATCCCGCCCGCCAAGCAAAACAACCAGCCAACACAACAGTATATCCAGAATATGGAAAGCGGTAAACACATAGATGCAAATGCATGCAAATGCATGCAAGCAGTATATACAAATGATGCGAGTAATAAACACACAAACAACCACAGAAGAGAAAGCGGTAAACACATAAATGCAAATGCATGCAAGCAGTATATACAATGATGCTAGCAGTAAACACACAAACAACCACAGAAAGGAAATCAAGCAAGAACTAGGAATGACACTCAGGCATCCCCAGTGAAGTCGCCAGCTGAAGCAACTGGAAAACTCATCGAAACAAATACAATGAAGTCGCCATCGAACATCTATTTATCCTACAATAAGGAATGGAAAATATCGAAGAAAACCAAATAACAAGCAATGGTCTCAAAGAAAGGGTAAGGGTGTCTGTTACGTGAGGGGAAGGTATTAGCACCCCTCACGTCTGTGGTACTCCACAGGATCCATTCTTGCTAATTTTCTAATCTAAGGGTGTGTGTGTGTGTATCATGCTATGTGTAAAAGGAAACATGCAATGGAAGATATACAAATAAGAGGAAACATGCAAATAATAAGAAAATAAGATAAGAAGAAAAGGCCGAACAAAATAAAGGAAAAGAGAAAAGATCGCTCGCTAGGGTGTTCGTACCCTGTGCCTACGTACCTCCAGTGTGCAATGGAGAAATCAGAGCGCCGTAGTTCGGCCAAAAAAGTTTCTGTTTCTATCTCGATTCACGTCTCCTAGAGAAACGGAACCAAGCACCCTAAGGGAGCATGCAAACAAGGAGCGTCACAAAGATCCTAGCAAACATGGCATGTGAACAAGCATCACAGATAAGAACATGCGAACAGGCATCGCAAGCAAAAACAGACATGTAACAGGCATACACGAATGTGAGTGTGTGAACAGGCATCACAAGTGATAAAGCGAACAGGCATCGCAAACAACATGTAACAGGCATACATGTGCAAGTGTGAACAAGTATCACGAATAAAAATGCGAACAGGCATCGCAAACAACATGTAACAGGCATACATGTGCAGGTGTGAACAAGTATCACGAATAAAAATGCGAACAGGCATCGCAAACAACATGTAACAGGCATACATGTGCAGGTGTGTGAACAAGCATCACAAAGATATCATACGAACAGGCATCGCAGATAAGAAGATAGTGAACAAGCATCACAAAGATATCATACAATCGAGCTCCGCTCGAGAAACAAACAAAATATCGAAGTAGTAAACAATGCAAATGCACCACACAAACGAGCTCAACTCGTAAAGCAAGCAAACTACCGAAGTAGTGACCTGGGGACAGGGGAAGTGCTTTAGCTAGCGGGGAAAGCCACCCGAAGCCGCTATCAACGGGGAAAGCCACCCGAGATAGATACACTAAAGATTCTTAGCTAACGGGGAAAGCCACCCGAAGCTACTATCACAGAGGAAAGCCACTCGAGATAAACACGCCACAATCTGTTAGCTAACGGGGAAAGCCACCCGAAGCTACTGTCAACGGGGAAAGCCACCCGAGACAGGGACACCACAGACCGTTAGCTAACGGGGAAAGCCACCCGAAGCTATTGTCAACGGGGAAAGCCACCCGAGACAGGCGGAAAGTAAAAAAGAAAGAAGCAAGGAATAGTAAACAAACAAAAATAGAGCCTCTTTCGAGGGCTTGGCCAGATGAATGTCTACCCTACTTCTCATGTTATGAATGATGCGGCATGCCTACCCTACTTCTCATGGCAAGGTATGGTGCGCGAAAGAGTAAAAAGGACAAAAGGGATACCGAGCGGATAGCAAATTCGCAGTGAGCTAGCAACGCAAGTAGAACTAAGAAACTTCACGTAATCTAACATCCAGCAAAGCCAGGAGTCCAGCATAAGCGTCAAAGCGGTGCGGTGTGAAAATAAATCACAACCACTATGTGGTGCGTATCAAACACAACCACACGAGCAACCTGCAAGAAATACAATCCACACAATACAGGAATATACATCTCAATGAATGAGAGATCGGGTGAATCGCATCGGGAATAAGTTCGTGTCTCACAAATAAAGTGGAACACGATGCAAATCAAGTCGCATCGGAAGCGAATTCGTGTCCCACAAATAAAGTGGAACACGAAGCAAGTCGAATCACAATCGAAGGCTCTCTCGAAGTACCTCGCACATCTCAACAACTGAATCAGTAATAACAAGGAAGCATGCTATAGAAAATACTAGCAATTAAGTCGTCCTAAGAAAATTCTAAAACAAAACCTAACAAGATTAAATTGTTTTTTTATGACATTTTCAAAGAATTAGAACTAAACTATGCAACAAAAATTTAAATTCTAACAAGGAAAAGATTACATGTTTTTATTATTATTTTTATCAAGCTCAAAAGTCTAATTAAACGTAATGCTTTTCATGGCATTTTCTATCTAAAAACTAACAAAAATAAGAGATCACATGTTTTTGTATTATCTTTTAATCATGCCAAAGTCTAACAAAACTATTGAGATTATAGCATTTTTATTACTAAAAAAAAATGAAGAAAAACTAGTTCTAAAGCATGAATTAAAATGGAGTCAGAAGGTTTATTGAGTGAAAATATGGTGCAGACAGCAAGGTTAGCGCAAGGCCCAGAGATTGAGGCCCAAAGAATCATTGTTGTTGTACAATAGTTTTCCTACACAAAAATTGGGCTTCTATGGGGGTGTGAAGTGAAACTCGGTGAAGGCCCAATGAAGATTATGATCATCAGATTTTCAGATTCTTCTAAGTCCAAAATTGATCCAAGTTATTATTATTCAGATTTTGCAATATCCATTAATCATAATCAAAAACAATTAATTCCTATTAATCAAGTAAAAAAAATTACGTTAATGACAAATTGAATTAAGAGGAAGAGGGTTAGGTTTACATGACTTGTGACAATTGGATGTAGGAAAACTCCCAGACTCCTCCCTTCTTCAACGTGAACGGCGGCGGGCAAACGGTGGCCGGAGTGCCTTTCGATTCCGGCGAAGTCCTCTTCTCCTCTCATCTCTCTATGTTCGGCTTCAACTTTCTCCGATCGGAACATTCTAATCGCCGCCGCGTTTCACTCTTTCCGTTCACAATCTCTTCCCAAACATCCCCTCCGATTTCGTCTCTCTTCTTCTTCGATGACCTCATGAGCTCAAACGCAACGGCACCGTTCTCTTATGCTCACTCTCTTCTCCGATTAACATCATCTTCTGCTTCTGCTTATGATTCGAAGATTAAAGATGCGTAAAGCAGTGGATTGAGTATTGTTTCAGTAATTGTTGAATCTCGTTGCTGATTGAAGGATGAAGATGCGTGGAGATGATGACACGAAGCTTTGACGATGATGATTGTTGCGTGGATTCGTTGTGCGATGATGATATCGTTGCTATGCCTCCGAACTCGACGACGAAGAACAATCGAAGAATTGCTTCAAGAACTCAGGTGATGTTGTCTTTCCTCTTCTAAATTCCTCTGCGTTCATCTGAGATTCATCACGTTGTGGTGATACTATTGTTGATTCTGCTGTAGGTTGTTGTTCACGGAATAGGATCTAGCAAGCAAAAGCGATTGTGCAGGTTCCGTGAAGGATCAATATTCGTTTTCTTTTTGTAATCGTTGACGAATCGTGAAGGTGATTGTGGTTGATGATTCGTTGAAGAACTGCTACGAGGATGATGAAGAGTTGATTCGAAGGTGATTGAAGATTCCCTATGGAGATTGTTGATTGAAGATTATGGAGAATGATGCTTCAATCGTGATTGTTGTGTTGCAGGTGAAGAAACGGCAAGCTTGTTGAAGGTGATGGTGATTGAATGTTATCGTTGCAAGATGATTGGAGAAGGTTCAATTTGCGATGAAGATTTCTGAGATTGAAAGGTTATTGTGGATTCGAGATTTTCCGATAATTTCAGTGTGATGAGGAAGATGAAGAAGGTCGAAGGTTAGAGGATGCAGGTTGTGGCTCTGAGATGTGAAGGTGGTGAATTCTTGGTGGTGAGTGAAGTTCGGTTGAAGGTTTGCTATGATGAATCGTGTTGTGTAGATTTTTCTCTGTTATTTTCTGGAGTGAGGTTGTTACGATGGAAAACCAAGAGAGATTGAAGAGGTTCTCTCATGAAGGTTCAATCGAGAGAGAAGAGTCGGCGAGAGTTTGTTACACCCTTCGTTCATTTTGTTTCTGGATTTTTTATTTATTATGGATTGATGAATTTTCCGGATCTTGTAATGGATATGTAAATATTTTGACATTGAATGGACATTTGAACTTTGATATGAATGAACTCTTTTTTTTTTATGGGCTCCTAACTTCAATTCCGATCAATTCACATGAATGGACCTTGCTTGCATCTCACAACGTTAATCCAATTAATAAGCTTGAAATATTTTGAATTCATAGGATTAAGTAAACAGTTAAAGGAATTCTTTCACATCAATCCTCAATTCTCAATGAAATTCAATCCGCATTCTTAACGAAACCTCAGCTTAAACTCTCACATCAAGTGACTTGCATTACGAGCAACAAATATTTGAACTCATAACAACACCTTAATCACAATGACCCCGCGAACCATATCTTGTACCATGGCTAATATCTTGACTTGCATAACAAGCAATTGGAGGAAACCTTAGCACCGAAATTGTCTTAAAAACAACAAAAACTCTTTATTATTTTTCTCAATTTTTTGAGAGACGAAATAAACGTCTTTCATAACTTATAGCACAGAGAAAGAGGGCAAATTTTGGGGTGCAACAAGGACACAACTTGATCTTGCTTAAAAGCTTTGATCAAGTACAATAGTACTCTTGCTTAAAAGCTTTGAGTACTTCTTACAACTCAAAACAAAACGCCTAGACCAAGACAATCATCATGATGATTGTTTGGCTTACAAGAAAGCTACAACGAAAGACTTAAAAAACAAAGAACTCTAAAAGTTTCTCAAACAAAAACCCTAACGTCAACAGCAGCACCTGCGTGGAATAAATAGCCTTCATACAATACAGCAGCTGGGCCTTGGATCCACAAAATAGTTTTAACCCTAATAAAACTAATCTCCATAAATCAAGGAACTAATAATAATAATCATCCAAGACGTCCTTGAAACAGATCAGAATCCATCATTACCAAATAAAGCGCATAGGATTTTATCAGATCACATAACCATAAATAGTAATAGAAAAGAACGAACAGCTGCGAATGTCATGACATCGGCCTTGACATCAGGTAAAGGCCTGCATAAGAAAAGACTTCACAACAGCAGAATGCATGTCATGACACCAGTTTTGACAAGATAGAACCACAACTAGTTTTACCAAAAATTACAGCCAATCAACAACATCTACAAACTCCCGCTTTGGCAAATTTTTGGCTAAAACACTAATAGATGTAAACAGATATCAGAGCATATACAGCAGCCAACAACAGAAAAATAAATTCTGTAACAGAAAAATAAATTCTGACAGCAACTTGATTAATCACCAGAAAACCAGAAAACATCTACTTAATCAACTGTTATAGAAACCACTTGTCATTGTCAGGGAGAACCAGAGAAAACCCAAAATAAAGAAAACCACAAAACAACCATGTCCAAAAAAAAAGACCAAAAGATCACCAAAATAACAGAACAACCATTACAACAAAACAACCACTACCACTACACTACCACTACCAATTACTCCCCCTTTTTAGCCACAAAAGGAGCCAAAACATATGCAGCTCAGCAGAGCTAATGATCAGACCCATCACTGTCTTCATCACTAGAGCCACCAGGATTGTCATCACTTGAGCTACTAGTCCATTCAGCAGCATCACTACTCCCACTCTCAGCACCCTCAGCCTCTTCCTCAGCTTCTTCCTCAGCCTCTTTGTCTTCATCCATATTGTCACCACCCTTTTCACCAGCAAGATCATCATCTGTAGACTGCTCAAGACTGTGGATGAGATTTTCAAGTTTCAGCTTCCTGTTGTCCAACTCTTGACAAGTCTCTTTTAGCTCAGCAATAAGAAGAGCTTTGTTCACAGATTTGCTGGGTTGTGATGTCCCAGCAGATGTCTTGTCATCAGACCTCTGCAGCAGCTTGTAGTGAAAAGACAAAGCACTCTCCCTCTTACATACAGAATCTTTACTTTTCAGAATTCCAGGGTGTTGCTTGAGGATTATTCCACATATCAGAGATGGGAAAGCAATGGGAAGCTTGGTAGCAGAGGTACCAACATGCCTCATAGTTTGATCAAATATGTAGGTCCCATAGTCAAATTTTGTCTTGGTTCCCACAGCATATATGAATCTTCCTAGGCCAACAGCAATGGTGGAAGTGTGATTGGTAGGCACCCAGTTAGCAGCACCAATTTTGTGCAGCAATGCATACCTGACATTAAGAGAACTAGCAGACAGTTTGCTCTTTATGGGCCACTTCTTAACCTTACCACCAGTGATAACCTTGCAAACCTCATTATCAGTCACTTCAAGCTCAGGTTGAGCCTCAGCATCTCTACCTAGATATAGGTTGATAACAGCAGGGGAAAAATATATACACTTTCTTCTAACATACACCTTATGAAAATCATCAGTTGTTCCATCACCACAATCTTGAGACAAATTCACAATAAATTCCTTCACCAGCATTTCATAACACTTTGAAAAATGAGTAACAGTTTTAATCAAACCTGCAGCCTTGATGAGCTTCATGACCTCTTAACATTCCAGAGCATCATTTGCTAATTCTCTTTCCAGAGCCAGCCTTCTTTGATAGACAAACTTCCACTGGATAGCATTTGAAGCATAGTGCAAGTAAATGTTATCCAAAGGAACATCACGAACCTTTGTGGAGGACTTTGTGACAGCAATCTTCTTCTTGGATGGGATGTCAGGGACATCACTTAAGACATCATCTTCTGGGACAGAAACACTTCTTTCCTTCCTCTTCTTCACAGTAGCCTTGCTCCCTGTGGTTGAAGGTTCAGCAAGGACCTTCTTGACCTTCTTTATAGTGACCTTCTTTTGAGGAGTAACCTGAGGTTTGGAGAAATCTTGATCACAAGCCTGTTTGCCCTTACGAGTCTTGACTCTATGAGAGATGCTAGAGATGAGTTCATCATCAGCAATGTCAATAGAATCATCCAGATCATCCAGATTCACAACATCATGCACAGTAGGACCTTCATTAGGGGTTTCTTTAGAAGCAGCAACATGAACCTCTTCAGCTTTCTCAGGCTCAAGAACTTCAGCATCTTTAGTACCAGATGTTTCAACATTAATAGCTTCAGATGTCTCAACTTCTTTGGCACCTGGGTTCTTCTCATCAGTGTTATCAACCGATGTCTCAACATCACCCTGATCTTTGCTAGCATCATCTTGACCATCTTGATCATCTTTGCTGTTCTCAGAGGCAGACATCTGGGCTAGAGGAACAGATATCCCATCAACCTTGTGCCCTTCATTCAAGATTCTTGTGACAATACCTGCGATCGCATTGTGAACATAAGCAGAACCCTCTCTACCTTGAACAGAAAAGGTTTCAGGAACAGATCCCCCAGTTGATTTTCTTGCATGCATCTTTCTTGGTGGATTACGAACAGTATCGGTAGCAGGAACAGAGTTCAATGGCACAACATCCAGCACAACATCTTGATCACTCACAACATTTGGTGCCTAGAACCTGATGCTGTTTCAGAGGTAGGAGAAGATTTCTTTGAGGGAGAACTCTGAGACATGGTGAGAGAAAGTGGAAAGCTGGGTAAGGGATTGTGAATGCAGCAACACAGAGAGATAGCGTGAGTGTGGAGGAGAGGTTTTGGAGGAATGGAAACCGTTTGGGTAACTTGTAAAAGGGGGGGGGAAATACACTTTAATGTGTAATGATATCAAAGATTTGGAGAGAGAAATATTGCTGGCCCCACACCCAATTAATTGCTATAATCCTTCACAAAGACAAATGCCTAGTTTGCTTCTTAGATTTTCAAATTGATTTGCATCCAAGGCTTTTGTGAAAATGTCAGCCAATTGAAGGTTTGTAGCAACATGTTCCAAGGCAATTATTTTATCTTCAACAAGATCTCTAATGTAATGATGTCTAATATCAATGTGCTTGGTCCTGCTATGCTGAATGGGATTCTTTGAAATGATTATGGCACTTAAGTTGTCACAATATAATGTCATGACATCTTGTGTGACATTGTATTCTGTTAACATTTGTTTCATCCAAACAAGCTGAGAGCAGCTACTTCCTGCTGCAATGTATTCTGCCTCTGCAGTGGACAAGGACACACAATTTTGTTTCTTGCTGAACCATGAAATAAGATTATTACCCAAGAAGAAACATCCTCCTGAAGTACTTTTTCTGTCACCAGCACTTCCAGCCCAATCTACATCAAAATATCCAGTGAGAATAGGTTCACACCCATGAGAGTAGAGCATTCCATATTCACAAGTACCATTCACATATTTCAGGATCCTCTTGACTTGGTTGATATGGCTGATCTTAGGATCTGCTTGATACCTAGCACACACCCCAACAACAAAAGCAATATCAGGTCTACTGGCTGTGAGATACAGCAGACTTCCTATCATGCTTCTATATAAACTTTGATCAACACTGGTTCCCTTTTCATCTTTGGACAACTTTAAGTGAGTAGGAGCTGGTGTTCTTTTGTGAGAAGCATTTTCCATTCCAAACTTTTTAACAATGTTTTTAGCATACTTACTCTGAGAGAGAAAGATTGAGTCTTCCATCTGTTTAACTTGCAGCACAAGAAAATAAGTTAATTCTCCAACTAGACTCATTTCAAATTCTGATTGCATCTGATCAACAAAATGTCTAGTCATCTTGTCTGACATCCCCCCAAACACAATATCATCCATATAGATTTGAGCAATCAGGATCTTTCCTCCTTCATCTTTAACAAAGAGAGTTTTATCTATTCCTCCTTTCCTGTACCCATTACCAGTAAGAAACTCAGTTAGTCTCTCATACCAAGCTCTAGGGGCTTGTTTTAGGCCATAAAGAGCTTTTCTTAGTTTGTACACATAGTCAGGATGATTTGGATCAGCAAAACCTTTAGGTTGCTCCACATAAACTTCCTCACTCAGGTATCCATTCAAGAAAGCACTCTTCACATCCATCTGATATAGTTTGAATTTTAGAATACAAGCAACTCCTAGCAGTAATCTAATTGACTCAAGTCTAGCAACTGGAGCAAAGGTTTCATCAAAGTCAATTCCTTCAACTTGAGTGTATCCTTGAGCAACTAGCCTTGCTTTGTTTCTGACAACAGTTCCCGGTTCATCTGACTTGTTCTTGTAAACCCATTTTGTTCCAATGACATTAGTACCTTTAGGTCTTGGTACCAGCTTCCATACTTCATTCCTTTCAAACTGGCCTAGTTCTTCCTGCATGGCATTAATCCAGAACTCATCTGTTAAGGCTTCCTTGACATTTTTAGGTTCAATTTTTGACACAAAACAAGAGTTTGAAACTACTTCCCTTGACCTTGTAGTAATTCCACTGTTGAGATCACCTATAATAAGTTCACTAGGATGATTTTTTTGAACTCTTATTGATGGACTCTTGTTAGGAAGTTCAGTCTCAGATTCTGTGATAGTAGGACTGCAATCATCTTCTCTGGTAGATCCTTCAGCTGTAATATCCCAGAATGTTCCGACATCTTCTGTGACATCTGCTTGATTGTGGTCATCATCAACCACAACATTTATGGACTCCATTATTATTCTGGTTCTTGAGTTGAACACTCGATAGGCTCTACTGTTCGTAGAGTAGCCCAGAAAGATTCCTTCATCACTCTTGGGATCCATCTTCCTTCTGTGATCTCTATCAGCAAGAATGTAACACTTACTACCAAACACATGGAAGTATTTGACAGTGGGTTTTCTTCCCTTCCAGATCTCATATTGGGTGGTAGAGGTTCCTTTTCTTAAGGTAACTCTATTATGGACATAACAAGCAGTATTCATGGCTTCAGCCCAGAAGTAGATAGGAAGATTCTTAGCATGGATCATGGCTCTGGCTGATTCTTGAATAGTTCTATTTTTTCTTTCAACAACCCCATTTTGCTGTGGAGTAATAGGGGAAGAAAATTCATGATGTATTCCTTCAGAGGAGCAGAAATCAGCAAACTTTTGATTCTCAAATTCCTTTCCATGATCACTCCTAATTCTCACAACACCATTTTCTTTTTCTCTTTGAACTCTTTGACATAGGTCCTTGAAAACATCAAACACATCTGATTTTTCTCTGATGAAATTTACCCAAGTGTATCTGGAGTAGTCATCTACCACCACATAAGCATATTTCTTTCCTCCAAGACTTTCTATTTGCATTGGTCCCATCAAGTCCATATATAGCAGTTCAAGAACTCTGGAAGTAGTCAGATGTGTAACCTTCGGATGTGACATCCTGGTTTGTTTTCCTACCTGACATTCACCACATATTCTTCCTTCATCAATTTGTAGCTTAGGAATTCCTCTCACAGCTTCCAGAGAAATAATCCTTTTCATACCTCTTAGATGAAGGTGACCAAGTTTTTGGTGCCACGGCTTTGCTTCTTCTTCCTTAGAGCATACAGTAGAATAGCTGGATTCATGAGACACCCACAAGTAGCAGTTATCTTTGGATCTGACACCCCTCATTACTACTTCCTTTTCTTCATTAGTAACCACACACTCAGCTTTAGTGAAGTTGACTTGGTATCCTTGGTCACAGAGTTGACTGATGCTTATAAGATTAGCAGTCAGGCCTTTGACCAACAAAACACCTTCTAAATTTGGCACTCCTGAACAGTATAATTTTCCAACTCCTTTGATTTCTCCTTTAGCTCCATCACCAAAGGTTACATAACTAGTAGAATGACTCTTGATATCAACAAGCAGATTCTTGAGTCCAGTCATGTGTCTGGAACATCCACTGTCAAAATACCAGTCTTCTTTGGCTGAAACTCTAAGAGATGTATGGGCTATTAAAGCCATATTTTTAGGTTTCCATTGTTGCTTCTGGATGGGCATGATCTGCTTAGGTTTGTAGTAAGGAGCTTGATCTGGGTATCCATATAATCTGAAGCAAAAAGGCTTAATGTGTCCAAATCTCCCACAGTAATGACATCTCCATCTTTGAAACTTTCTCTTCATTTCACTTTTCTCGTGATGTTGAGTCACATGTTTTGACATCGGTTTCAACATCTCAGCTTCAGGTTTAGTTCTGCTACTATCTTGGGAATGTTTCTTTGCACCAACAAATCCTATACCAGACATATCTCCTGAACTTTTTCCAACCTGCAAAATCTCCTCCAACATATCCGTGCCACTGTTCAACATTTTTACAGATTTTGACATCTGATCAAGTTTGGATTGTAACATGATAATTTCACTATTCAGTTCAGATATAGTTTCACTAAGCCCTTTGTTATCAGCCTCCAACTGAGCTATGTATTTCTTCTGCTTTTCACCTTGTTGACACACTTCAGCACTTCTGATACACAGCTTTCTGTAGGAGGTTGCCAGCTCTTCAAAGGATAGCTCATCTTCACTAGAATCTTCATCAGAATTGCAAACTCCAGTAAGGGCTGTGACATGTTTGGCTGATTCTTCTTCAAAATCACTCTCAGAATCTTCATCAGACCAGGAGACTGACAATCCTTTCTTTTGTTTCTTGAGATAAGTAGGGCATTCAGCTCTAATATGTCCATACCCTTCACATCCATGACATTGAATCCCTTTGCTGTGATTGTACGTTTAGCTCTTCTGCCAGAGTCATAAGATCTATTGATGTCAGATGAGATGTTCTTGGCATTAGGTCTTGGCTTCTGATCCATTCTTCTCATAATTTTGTTGAATTGTTTGCCAAGCATAGCTATAGATTCAGATAGATTCTCTTCTCTACTTTCCTCTACTTCTTCTTGAGAGTTGGACACAAAAGCTATGCTTTTGTTCTTCTTTTCAGAATTTTCACTGATTCCCATCTCAAAGGTTTGAAGAGATCCAATTAACTCTTCTACCTTCATTTTGCTGATGTCCTGTGCCTCTTCTATAGCCGTAACTTTCATATCAAATCTCTTAGGTAGGGATCTAAGAATTTTTCTCACCAGCTTTTCATCAGACATTTTCTCTCCCAAAGCTCCTGAGGTATTAGCAATATCCAGTATATTCATATGAAAATCCTTAATACTTTCATCATCCCTCATCCTTAGATTTTCAAACTTTGTAGTTAGCAGTTGAAGTCTTGACATCTTCACTTTGGAGGTGCCCTCATGAGTAGTCTTGAGGGTATCCCAGACATCTTTGGCTAGTTCACATTGGTGCACCAGTCTGAAAATATTCCTGTCAATTCCATTGAATAAAGCATTTAAGGCTTTAGAGTTGCCAAGCGCCAATGCCTCTTCATCTTTGTCCCATTCTTCCTCTGGTTTAAGAGCTTTCTTGCCATCTTTATCAGTAATAACAGGATGTTCCCATCCTTTGTTCACAGCTCTCCATGCTTTACTATCCACGGATTTCAGAAAAGCCACCATGCGAGGTTTCCAATAATTATAATTAGAACCATCCAGAATGGGTGGTCTAATCACAAATCCACCACCTTCTTTGTCCATAGTACCAGAAAATACTGTCCCTAGATCTCACCCAGTAAAAACAGGCAGGGTGCCTGCTCTGATGCCAATTGAAATTCTGGACTCAGACACGTGATGTCTAACAGGATGTCACGACATTACTATCTGAACGTTTTTACACAAAAGAACAAAGAGTAAACAGAAAAACAACACAGGAAAGTTGTTAACCCAGTTCGGTGCAAACACACCTACATCTGGGGGCTACCAAGCCAGGGAGGAAGTCCACTATAAGTAATATCAATTAAAGGTAATACAAATCAAGATTACGCCTTTCACTTAATATCTACCCAATGCAACTTCAATCTAAACAACTTAGACCAGAGATCCTACTCACTCCCCCTCAATCACAGCAGTGATGAAAACTAACCAACGAATAACAAAAGAAGACACTCTTCAAGGACACAACTTGATCTTGCTTAAAAGCTTTGATCAAGTACAATAGTACTCTTGCTTAAAAGCTTTGAGTACTTCTTACAACTCAAAACAAAACGCCTAGACCAAGACAATCATCATGATGATTGTTTGGCTTACAAGAAAGCTACAACGAAAGACTTAAAAAACAAAGAACTCTTAAAGTTTCTCAAACAAAAACCCTAACGTCAACAGCAGCACCTGCGTGGAATAAATAGCCTTCATACAATACAGCAGCTGGGCCTTGGATCTACAAAATAGTTTTAACCCTAATAAAACTAATCTCCATAAATCAAGGAACTAATAATAATAATCATCCAAGACGTCCTTGAAACAGATCAGAATCCATCATTACCAAATAAAGCGCATAGGATCTTATCAGATCACATAACCATAAATAGTAATAGAAAAGAACGAACAGCTGCGAATGTCATGACATCGGCCTTGACATCAGGTAAAGGCCTGCATAAGAAAAGACTTCACAATAGCAGAATGCATGTCATGACACCAGTTTTGACAAGATAGAACCACAACTAGTTTTACCAAAAATTACAGCCAATCAACAACATCTACAGATTTCATCTCTCAATACTAACCACTATAGAGTAAAGGTTGTACTCTTCATTTTATTTTATTTTTTTGAAAATTTAGTATACTTCTATTGTAGTATTCAGATTTTTTTTTTCATTTTAGTTTTTCTCTGCTAATATATGTTTTTATGTTTGTTTGTCATTTTGTTTTAATATTTTTAGGAGAATAATCCAGAACAGTAAAAAAAAAATATATATCTTCTACAACTATCAATTTATCTATTCTTTGGTGTCCTCCGCCCTTGGGATGGGTTAAAGTTAATATCGACGGTGTGGCTCGTGGTACTCCAGTTACTATGGCATGTGGTGGTATTTATAGAGATAACAATGCTATTTATTTAGGAAGCTTTTGTGATTATATAGGAGAAGAAAATTCTGAATTGGCTGAGCTTTGGGTAGCCATGCTTGCTATTGAGAAAGCTGTTAGTTTGGGATGGAGGATGTTTTGGATTGAAACAAATTGTTTACTTGTGGTGAAAGCCTTCTCCGATCCGGCTCTTGTTCCTTGGAAAATAAGATCTCGTTGGCGCCGTTGTCATGATTTGTCGCAAAGTATAGATTTCATGATATCGCATATTTATCGGGAAGCCAATTTTTGTGCTGATTATCTGGCGAATATAGGGCATAGTAGTAGATCTTTTTGTTGGTTTAGGTTTGTTCATCCTTTTATTGTAAAGGATTACCTTTTAGACAGGGATGGTATACCTAAATTTAGGCTCTTTCGTTAAGGGGTCTTGGCTTGGTCTCCCTTGTGTTTCTTTGTGTAATCCTTTTTTTTGTTTTAATAATATTTTCAGCTTATTAAAAAAAATATATGATTTTAAGCAGCAACTTTTACAATCAATTATAATCTTTGGAGTCTATTTAAATCATTAACTATTATAAATAAACTCTCTAAGATTGTCTTATAGTTTAAAAAATATATTAGTAATTCTGAAGCAGTTTTATGATTGAGTTTACAAAACTTTATATCTTTCTTAAATTAGTTTTCGTGAGCATATCACAACAAGTCATCATAGAGTTCAGGAACACATAATTGAAGCCTTATCTATAATTTATAACTAAAAAAACCCTTTATTTTATTGTTTTAATTATAAATGAAATAGTGTGTGATTAGTAACTTCCGTCGGTTATCAAAATTGTGGGTCATATTCGCATTAATCAAAAGTGTTACCAGGTCACTTTCTCATGAACAATTACTTTCTTTTTTTTAAATTTGAAGATAGAGACATACATGTAGAATAAATACTTCATACTACATAGTGATTTAACTTTAAATTAAAAAATATAATTTCTTACATAAAAAATAGAATTTCTTACATAGTGATACTTCATATTTTATTCTTGATTGCACATTAAAAAATAGACAGACATATATGAGAGTATATCACAAAATTTTACATAAATAAATTAAATTAAAATCAAAATTAAATAAAAATATATACATTTATATTTTGACACATGTACTCACTAAAAAAATCAGATAAATATAGTTAAAACATAAATGTAATTTCACGTGAGCATTTCCCTAGAATATTTCGCTCTTTGGGTAGAGGGATACTCTCAATAGGATTTCCACCAAAGATCAATTGGTTAGACGGGGGATTTTGACAGATACTAAAGATACCTGTTGCGTTTTCTGCTTTAGGGAAGATGAATTCAAGTCGCATCTTTTTCAGTATTGTGAGTTCACAACTAGAATTTGGAGTTTGCTTGGATAGGCATAAATCTGGTTTTATCTTTGTATTGGACGAAATATCCCTTATACTCCTTTTATTGAATTATTGTCTATTAAAAAAACTTTTTTGTCTTATTCGTATTTTAAGTTTTAGATAAAATTTAATACTCAATATCAGACTCCTGGATGTAGATCACTACATGCGCGGTGAGGGAGGGAGGGAGAGAAAGAGATTGCATATAAAAAAATTTACACATAAAATATTCATTAAAATTTTGATGTTGTGCGCATTAAAAAAGCGGACAAACGGGCACGGGAGTGTCCGTTTGAACGCTAGTATCTTATAAATGCCTTCATGTAATATGGTCAATGTTAATGCCATTTGATATAAATTTCCTCAATTTCTCTCTCTACCTCAATATCTCATATTTCCCCATCATCTCAAATTTTCTATTTTATCCATTGATTCACCTACAAGCTTTGTGCTTGTTCCAACACCACTAAGATGTACATGGAATTTTTAGTGCATTAATATGAACTTATTGACGTAAGTGACTTTAAGATAGGTGACGTAACAGGTAACTATTCCACATATTCAAACTTCTGACTCCACTCAACTTTAATATTATTCATATTAACTATCTCTAATTGAGAGAAAAATTCAGAAAGAACTCTTCCATATGGTATGTGGAAAGTCATTTCCTCTCGAGAGATGATTATCATTTTCTATAAGAATTTAAAAATGGTAAAAGGAAGTACAAGAGATGTTTGTTATTCCAAGTAAGCGTTTCTAGTTGTTTCTCTCTTGGACGGAGATTTAACCCTAGAAGTTGATACCATGGGACTAGAGTAGCAGGACTATTGAGGTTATCGTAGTTGGCATAAATTCGGCAAAGGTGGGTTGAATAGACATTATTGAATCTATAATGTTCAAGACAATTACCTTTCTCTTCACGTTTATTGTCTGAGCAATAAGTGATGGAGTAATGGTGATAGGAGAGCCATTGACATGGGATTGGATTGACTCAGCATCATTGACAACAGAGTCATTTAACTAGAACACTTCAGGGAGATTAATATAGATGGATCCATGAAGAGTATGTCAAAGTAGCCATTCAACTTTTGTTTGGAAATATTTTTTTCTTAAATCAGAACATTTGTCTTCCAAATCAACAAACTTTTCATTGACAACGAACAAAAGATTTGCATTCATTTTTTAATAAAAGAAAAGACTTTGAAATTAGGTTTGAAGAGACAAAAAATTGGAAATGAGACGTTGAAAATATGAATAATGTTTAAATAGTGGAGGATAGGAAGCTCCAACGCCTCTTTACGTTACGTTTTGAATATGGATGATCATTTCTATTCTAGTGACATGATTCCAATGCGCGCCACGTTTTAGAAATAGAACCACATCTTACCTCGAATTTTCTTAAAACTACAAGAAAAAACAATTCAGGATTGCACCTCTTTAATTTCTAACTCTAGCCAACTTGTTAAATAAATTTGATTAATTATCTACTCCCCGGTCACAATTATAAAGTCAAAATAACTACTTTCATACGGATTAAAAAAATTAGTTATGTATAATTAATTTTCTTGATTTCATGTTTAAATTAAATAAAATTTACTATATTATCCTTAATTATATTTGATGAATCAATTATCAATATTAAATATTTTTGATTTAAATTAAGGGTATAATAGTAATACAAGTATTAATTAGTCACAAAGTTAATGATTTTTGCTTATAACAATAACAATGACTAAAACTTAAGTTTTTTTTATTTTTTATAATAGTGATAGGAAGGAGTACCTATTAATTATGAATTTTTCTCATTACATAAATTTATTAGCTGCAAATATTCTACCATTTCTTCGTATTAATTATGAATTTTTCTCATTTACATAAATTTATTAGCTGCAAATATTCTACCATTTATTCGTAAATAATTAAAGAATATCATGTAGATAGTGCGTTTAGTTTAAGAATCAAGAGAGGGAGAATGCAAATGTTTGATATGTCTCCACCCAAACAAGACAAGATGATGTAATGAGACAATTGCATTATCAAGAGTGGGGATCACAAAATAAAGTGGATTTATATCATAGTAATTCTATGAGAATATATAATGTACAAGCATGAATACGACAATGATGCTTTTTCGGAAATTAAATGATTTATTATACTAAGACAAAAATCTAATAATAATATTGATTTTGTTGAGAATAAAGATTTGTCACAAAGAATAATAACAACAAGAATAAATGGTCTCAAGTAATAAAACAATTTATCAAACAATATAAGCAAATTCACAATAAATAAGAAGAAGAAAAATGTCAAGTACATATGTCGATAATGGTGGATCTCTTGTAACAGAATGCAAAAACCAGTGCAAAGAGGAGAAAATGATACATGAAGAAGAAGAAGAAGATAACCGAAATATTGTTACATTCAATGAATAGAGTTCTATGTTCTATCATACACAAGATATCAGCTACCAATATATATATATATATATATATATATATATATATATATATATATATATATATATATATATATATATATATATATATATATATATATATATATATATATATATATATATATAAAAGCTAATAACTCCCCTCAAGTTAGATTGTGGAGGCCGCAGAGTCCCAACTTGGTCATGATAGAGGAAAAAGCTGGGGAATGAATGTTAGAACAAGAATTGTTCTGATCAATATTCTTAGTTTTGATGATAACAATGTATATGAATTTTATATAAGATAATGTGGTACTCTAATCCTATACATTTTCCATTTCAGGAAATATATAAAGAGTATGCACAATTCAGCGCAAGAAGCACTGACTCAGAAGGTTCAAGTATGCAACATCAGAACATGCTCTGGCAAGACATCAGAAGATGGTCAAGCAGAATCAGAACATGGTCTACTGAAGCATCAGAAGAACTTGAGATCAGAAGCAGAAGCACTGAAGTTCTTATGGTATCACGCTAGAAGCACTTCAAGGTCAGAAGACAAGAAGATGCTCTGCACCAAGCTGTATTGACTCTGAATATTCAAACATTGTATCTACAAAGATCAAATCAGAATCAAGTACAAGATGGCAAGCTACGCTGACTGACAAAAGGAACGTTAGAAGCTATTAAAGGCAAAGTCAGTAAAAGCAGGAAAACCAAGACTCGAGGTAGTTGACAAAAGAGTGAAACATTAAATGCAATGCTGTACAGATCACGCAACGCATTAAATGCTCCCAACGGTCATCTTCTCAAAACGCCTATAAATAGTGAAGTTCTGATCAGAAGCAAGGTTACGAATTCACGAACTCTTTGCACAAACTTGCTAAAACGATGTTGAATCAAAAGCTATCAAACTTCATCTTCAACCTCACTTCATTGTAATATCTTAGTGAGATTTGAGCTTTGAACTTAAGAGAAATATCACAGTTGTGATTAACGCTTATTAAGAAGCATTGTAAAACTCTTGTAATATTTGTTACATTCATTTGTAAAAGAACTAGAGAAGATCAAGTTGTGATCGGATTCTCTAGAAGTCTTAGAAGGTATCTAAGCATTGTTTTCCTAGAGTGATCAAGGTGTGATCAGAATACTATAGAAGACTTAGAAGGTATCTAAGTGGAAAACCATTGTAATCAAGACTGATTAGTGGATTAAATCCTCAGGTGAGGTTAATTACTCTAAGGGGGTGGACTGGAGTATTTTCGTTAACAACAAACCAGGATAAAAATCATTGTGCAATTGTTTTCATCTTAAGAGTTTTTAAAGTCACACTTATTCAAACCCCCCCTTTCTAAGTGATTTTCTATCCTTCAATTGGCATCAGAGCGCCGGTTCTAAGGTGCAAGCACTTAACCGTGTTAGAAAATATTCAGGAAGAGAAAAACACACTGCTTAAATGGCCGGTGAAAAAGATACATCTATGATCGGTCACCATTTCTACTTAATTTCGTCATAAATTCGGCATAAGATCGTCATACTTGGTAACACTTTGTGGTTGTTTTTAAGTGTTTTTCTTTGATTCATCTAGTTCTAGTTATTTTGTGTGCATTTTGTTTTTGTGCCATTTATCTTTGTCTATTAGGTGCTTTTGATCTCTCTACTTGGTGGTTGTAGGTTAATTCTGGATCAGATGGAAATTGCACAAGTGTTGGTGTAAAAGAAGCTGAAAATCGTGACAAGCGTGTAGTATTTTGATCATAACTGGAGCTTCCTAACTCAGAATGACGCGGTTCCGGTGGAAAAATTTTGCTAACGAAAAGGGCTACAACTTTGATGTTGAAGTCAAATCCAAATTATGAAGTCAGAGTCCGACACGGTCAGACCGTGTCAGATGACACGACCGTGTCCAACCTGCTGAAGAATTCTCCTCAAAAGTGGCAGAAGCTGACACGGTCAGCCCGTGTCAAGTGACACGGCCGTGTCAGCCTGTGCGGACAGAAATTCTGTATTTTTTATGTTGTGATACTTTTAAAGTCCCGGGGGCATTTTTGGTATTCTGGCTGGGATCTGAAAACCTAGAGAAGTTAAAAGGGAGTTGAGAGACAAGGAGAAGGCACTTTTGGAGATCATACGATAGAAAATCACAGAAGAGAGAAGATAGCTTCATCAAGGGTTTCGGAGACGGAGAGATTCAACAGTGGACACCATTGAAGATCAAAGTTCCCAATTATCTTTGTAATGTCTAAATTCTTTACTTTGTCTTTCTTGAATATAATGAGAGGCTAAACCCCCCAATGCTAGGGGTGGTCCTGATTTGGTTTTTGTAATAACGATGAATTTGTGATTTCGTCACTACATTGGTTTATATTATTCAGTTAAATTATGCAATGTTCTTCATGTTTTCTTTATCGGTCAAATAAGGATTCATCCATGGCTAACAAATACAGGACTGTAGTTGTTAGGGTTTGTGCATAATTTGATTATAGTAGATATCACCTAGGACTAGGGATACCCTATAATTACCACATAATCTTGATTATATAAAATTTTGGTTTCAATTTAGGTTCCTAAGGACTTAGGATTTAGGTTGGAAGACCAAAGGTTTTCTCACTAAGGACTTAGGAGGAAACACCCTAAGGATGTGGTAACTGAATGTTATGAACTTGTTGAAGAGATCTTAATTCTGAGTGTTACATGCCAAATCAACCACTCACCCTAGCATTTCATATATTTGATAACAAAAATCCGTTTATTTTCTCGTTATTTTTTCTGTGCAAGGATTTAATCCACCAAAACCAAAACATTAGTTTTTTGTTCAATTGAATTAAACTTTAAGAATCTGTATTTCCTACGCAGTTCTTGAGATCGACATTTGGGGAATTTCCCCTATTATTACTACAGAGGCAAAAATAGTACACTTGCTTTTTTTCCGATCAAGTTTTCGGCGCCGTTGCCGGGGACTGCCAAAATACAGATTTTTAACTTAAGTTCAATTGAAATTTTGTTGCTCTGCGACTAAAATTTTATTTTCTGCACTTTTTATTTTATTTTTTCTTTCTAATTATTATATTTGTCTAATCTGTGTATGCGAGGTAAGGCCTCAACTGAATTTTTTTTGACGCAGAAATTGAAAGAACTTTGCACGCAAGGCGTAGACAAGCTCGGTCGGCTAAGCGGGAATCTGAAGAAGAAATTGTTACAGTTCATTCAGGTTCAGGTTCTCAAAGTGAAGAAGAAGTCATGGGTGAAAATCCTCCTCCTCCTGAGAGGCTCCTTGGTGACTACGGTGTTGCAAATACACCGGGGGGAAGACAAACAATTGTAAACCAACCGGTAAATGCTGCCAAATTTCAACTGCACCCAAGCACCATTAATCAGCTTGAAAGAAAACCTTTCACCGGAAAGGTTAACGAATACGCAAACAAGCATCTGCAGAGATTTTTGACCATGAGCACCACTCTAAAAATTGACGGTCACACGGAAGAAGCAAAGAGGCTTAGGATGTTTCCTTTCACTCTAGCGGAAGAGGCAGAAGAGTGGTTCTATTCTCTACCAGCGGGTAGTATCACATCGTGGGAAGAGATGGAAAAGGCTTTCCTGAATGAATATTTTCCAGAGTCAGTCTTTTTACGAAAAAGGTATGAAATTCTGAACTTCAAGCAAAAGGAGGATGAGTCTTTGGGCGATGCCTATAAAAGGTTCAAGAGGACTCTGGTGGCATGTCCAACACACAATATGGACAAAACTGAACAGATGCAAATGTTTGTCAACGGGCTCAGAATCAAGACAAAGCAGTTGATCGATACAGCAGCTGGAGGCTCAACAAATTTCACAACAGCCTCTGGTATCATCAAGATCATTGAAGCAATAGCTGCAAATGAGCATTTGGAGTTGTATGACAGGTATACGAGCAAACCTGAAGGAGTCATTGATCTGAAGCTAGACACCAACAAAATTCGGGTTGAAGATGCTATAGCTGCAGAGGTAGAAAAGAGATTAAAGGCTATGAATATAGGTACTCAACAGGTTGCTCAAGTCCAACACGCTCAACCTGTAATCTGTGAAATTTGTAATGGCCCTCACCAAACTGTGTATTGTGTTGCTACTCCCAAGCAAATTGAAGAAATCAAGTTCTTAAGGCAAAACAATCCGTATTCGAACACCTATAATCCAGGGTGGAAGAATCATCCCAACTTCTCTTGGAAAGATCAACAACAAAATCCTCAAAAGGCATAGTGGAAAGTAGCTATTGAGAGATTGGCTGGACAATGCTCTCAGCTTCAAGAAGAAACCAGAAATAACCACAGGAACACCACAGCTTCGATCAAAAATCTGGAAGTTCAAGTGGGTCAAATAGCACATCATCTCACTCTACAGGCACAAGGTACCTTTCCGAGTTCAACTGTGAAAAATCCAAAAGACGAAGAGAAGATTAATGCTGTTACTACAAGGAGTAAGAAAGTGGCAGAATCAGAAAAAGAAAAAGAGGAAATGGATGATCCCTTGGTGATTGAGGTAGATTTGGAGATAAGAGAGAATGTGAAAGAGCCCGAAATTGTGATACCACCGGTTAAGCAACTTGAAGAGAAAAATAAGAAAAATGCTAAACCGGCAATCAAGCTACCTTTTCCTTCTAGAGTGACAAAGAAGAATTCAACAGAAAAGGATTTTGAGAAGTTTGCAGCTTTGTTTAAAAAGTTAGAAGTCAATCTCCCCTTCTTTGAAGCACTTGAGCACATTCCGTTGTATAAGAAATTTATGAAGGAGGTGATTGCTAAAAAGAGACTCGTGGGAGGAGAACCAGAAATTGCAACTGAAAAGTGTGGTATAGTCTCGCCAGCAAGGAAGATCCCCATCAAGAAGAAAGATCCTGGAGCAGTGGCGATACCATGCACAATCAAAAACAGAATGTTTAAAAAGGTACTCATTGATTCCGGTTCTAGTGTGAGTTTAATGCCACTATCTATCTTCAAAAAGCTTGAATTGGGAAAGATAAGCGAAAGTGAGACAAAATTAAAGTTCGCTGATCACACCATCAAGAAATCATATGGGGTAGCTGAAGATGTACTGGTGGAGATTGATAAGTTTGTATTCCCTGTTGACTTCCACATCATGGACATTCTTGAAGATGAAGAAACTCCTATCCTTCTTGGGAGACCCTTTTTGTTAACAAGTCTTTGCAACTTTGACATTGAGAAAGGGACTCTAACGGTGAAATCATTTGATGAAGAAGTAACCTTGAAGATGTTAGAAGTCAAGAAACAAAGTGTAGGTGTACATGATCAAGCTTCTGTTGGTATGATCGAAAGTGAGGGAAAAGACAAAAGTCCTAAACATCTCCAAGAAAAAGTTTCAAGCATAGCCTCTAGGGTGGAACCAAACTATGTAACTATCAAAAGTCCTAAGAAGGCTAAGGAAGTCAAGAAGAAGGTGGAAGAGAAAGAGCAAGGCGAGAAGAAGAATGTGGGAAGTGAATTGAAGAGAAAAGTTGTCCATGCTTTTCATCTTCATGAGTTCGTGGTTGCGGAAGTGGCAAGCAACAAGGTTTGGAAAATGAAATACCCTCCATAATAAAGGTTAATGGACCGTCGAGCCATGCGACGTTAAACGAAGCGCTCCGTGGGAGGCAACCCACGGTTTTAATAATTAATTTCTCTATTTGTTTGTTTTATTTTCAGTAAATAAAATAGGGCATCTCTAGTGAAAGCTCAGAAGTGATCATTGGAGTGCAATACCCTCTGTAAGTAACCTCTCCAAGGCTTGTTCTAAAACATTGAGGCCAATGTTTAGTTCAAGTGTGGGAGGGGTTCTTTGCATTTGCTTTTAGTTGTTTTCCATTTTTGTTTTTGTTTGTGTGTTGTGTTGACATTGTGTTATAGATTGAGTGATGGATGCCGAATGAATGATGAATGGTAGTTAGTGGATGAAAGGTGCAACCTGAACTTAATCTCTCGAGGTACTTTGGAAGTGGACATAGCCGAAAGTTTCGGACGCAACTTTAAGAACTGGACTGAGAAGGTAAGTGGTGAAGTCGAGCCGGAAAGGAAAGTCACATGACATAAAGGGTGTGTTGAAGCTGCAAACTTAGCCTACATGGTGAGGAACATAAAAAGCCAAACACATGTAAAGATCATCATGAGAGTGAAATCAGGTATGACTTTATCTCTCTAATTTTGCGTTTGTCCTACCGACACAGTACAAATATGAAATCACACACTGAGGCACTTGTTTGTTCTCCCTAGAGCCTTTCCGTCCTTCATTTATTTGTTTTATCCCTCGTTAAACCCGTTGAGCCATTCCCCCTTGTTTGTTTAAACCCACACATGTCATCCTTAACCATAATTCTATCATTTTTGTTTGGCACTTGTGTAATTATTGTTTCTTTTGAACTTGTGTGAAATTGTAAGTTTGGGGTGGTGCTTTAGAAAATAAAGGGCAAGTGTGATATGAAAAAAAAAAGAGATAAGAAAAATGTGTAAAGCACAAGAAAAAAAAGAAAAAATAGTTTGAAACACTTGCCTAAAAAGATTTGAAAGACTCGAACGATGTTGATTACCCGGTAATTAGGTAAAAAGGAGAGTCTAAGAAGAAACCCCCTCACACAAAACCGAACACAAAGACAAGAAAAATAACATAAGTGCTAGTTCATAAACCATTTGCATATCAATCTCTTGTTTATCCTTCCTTCCACCTCAGCCCCGTTACAACCTAAAAAGTCCTCAAAAGTGTGTGAATTCTTTTTGTGTAGTGAAAGTAGGATGTATGCAAAGTCAAGGGTTGATATTGCATATCGTGATGTTGAGCGAAAAGCACTCTAACCCCGAGAGACAATGTGAGAAGTGTAAAAAGTTGGCAGGTGAAATACACTCTGTTGTGAAGTGTGATGGACAACAAGGTTCGATAAGCCCAAAAGCTTAATCAAGAAAAGGAAGTAAGTTGCGAAAGACATTAACTATGTTGTGGAAAAGAAAAGTTTAAGGTGACCTCGGTTTGATCTCTTGCATCACTTGAGGACAAGCAATGAGATAAGTTTGGGGTTGTGATCGGTCACCATTTCTACTTAATTTCGTCATAAATTCGGCATAAGATCGTCATACTTGGTAACACTTTGTGGTTGTTTTTAAGTGTTTTTCTTTGATTCATCTAGTTCTAGTTATTTTGTGTGCATTTTGTTTTTGTGCCATTTATCTTTGTCTATTAGGTGCTTTTGATCTCTCAACTTGGTGGTTGTAGGTTAATTATGGATCAGATGGAAATTGCACAAGTGTTGGTGTAAAAGAAGCTGAAAATCGTGACAAGCGTGTAGTATTTTGATCATAACTGGAGCTTCGTAACTCGGAATGACGCGGTTCCAGTGGAAAATTTTCGCTAACGAAAAGGGCTACAACTTTGATGTTGAAGTCAAATCCAAATTATGAAGTCAGAGGCCGAAACGGTCATACCGTGTTAGATGACACGGCCGTGTCCAACCTGCTGAAGAATTCTCCCCAAAAGTGCAGAAGCTGACACGGTCAGCCCGTGTCAGCCTGTGCGGACAGAAATTCTGTATTTTTTATGTTGTGATACTTTTAAAGTCCAAGGGGCATTTTTGGTATTCTGGCCGGGATCTGAAAACCTAGAAAAGTTAAAAGGGAGTTGAGAGACAAGGAGAAGGCACTTTTGGAGATCATACGATAGAAAATCACAGAAGAGAGAAGATAGCTTCATCAAGGGTTTCGTAGACGGGGAGATTCAACGGTGGACACCATTGAAGATCAAAGTTCCCAATCATCTTTGTAATGTCTAAATTCTTTACTTTATCTTTCTTGAATATTATGAGAGGCTAAACCCCCCAATGCTAGGGGGTGGTCCTGATTTGGTTTTTGTAATAACGATGAATTTGTGATTTCGTCAATACATTGGTTTATATTATTCAGTTAAATTATGCAATGTTCTTCATGTTTTCTTTATCGGTCAAAGAAGGATTAATCCATGGCTAACAAATACAGGACTGTAGTTGTTAGGGTTTGTGCATAATTTGATTATAGTAGATATCACCTAGGACTAGGGATACCCTATAATTACCACATAATCTTGATTAGATAAAAGCTTGGTTTCAATTTAGGTTCCTAAGGACTTAGGATTTAGGTTGGAAGACCAAAGGTTTTCTCTCTAAGGACTTAGGAGGAAACACCCTAAGGATGTGGTAACTGAATGTTATGAACTTGTTGAAGAGATCTTAATTCTGAGTGTTACATGCCAAATCAACCACTCACCCTAGCATTTCATATATTTGATAACAAAAATCCATTTATTTTCTCGTTATTTTTTCTGTGCAAGGATTTAATCCACCAAAACCAAAACATTAGTTTTTTGTTCAATTGAATTAAACTTTAAGAATCTGTATTTCCTACGCAGTCCTTGAGATCGATATTCGGGGAATTTCCCCTATTATTACTACAGAGGCAAAAATAGTACACTTGCTATTTTTTCGATCAATCTACATTTGCCTCTGCTGAGCAATACAATGGAGACGGTAACAACGGTTACACTAGACCACCAATATTCGATGGTGAAAACTTTGAATATTGGAAAGATAAACTTGAAAGCTACTTTCTTGGTTTAGATGGTGACCTTTGGGACTTGCTTGTGGATGGTTACAAACATCCTGTAAATGCTGCTGGAGTGAAGCTGTCTAGAAAAGAAATGAGTGATGATCAGAAGAAGCAATTCAAAAATCATCACAAGTCTAGGATTATTTTGCTGAATGCTATCTCTCATACTGAATATGGAAGATATCTAACAGGGAAACTGCCTATGATATTTATGAATCATTGAAAATGACTCATGAAGGAAATGCTCAAGTCAAGGAGACTAAAGTTCTTGCCTTGATCCAGAAGTATAAAGCCTTCAAGATGGAGGGTGATGAAAACATTGAAATGATGTTCTCAAGATTTCAAACGCTAACTGCTGGATTAAGAGTTCTTGACAAGGGATACACAAAGGATGATCATGTCAAGAAGATCATCAGAAGCTTGCCTAGAAGATGGGGCCAAATGGTGACTGCATTTAAGATAGAAAAGAATCTGAATGAAGTCTCTTTGGAAGAGATGATCAGTGCCTTGAGGAGTCAAGAAATTGAGCTAGATGCTAATGAACCTCAGAAGAAAGGTAAGTCTATTGCATTAAAATCTAATTATAAAAAATGCACTAACGCTTTTCAGGCTGAAGAAGAAGATTCTGAAGAATCAGAATCAGAAGAAGAAGATGAATTGTCCCTGATCTCCAAAAGGGTAAACCAACTCTGGAAAAGCAAGCATAGGAAGTTCAAGAACTTCAAAAGTTCTAAGAAGCTTGAAAAAGGAGAATCTTCTGGAAGCAGAAGATATGACAAGAAGAAGGTCACTTGTTTTGAGTGCAATGAGCCAGGTCACTACAAGAGTGAGTGTCCAAAGCTTCAGAAGGAGAAACCCAAAAATAAGTTTCATAAGAAAAAAGGTCTTATGGCAACTTGGGATGATTCAGATTCATCAGAATCAGACTCTGAAGGCGAGCAAGTAAACATTGCGCTAATGGCCACAGTTGATGATAGATCAAAATCTACATCAAAATCAGATTCTGAAGAGGTATTTTCTGAACTATCTAGAGAAGAGTTAGTTTTCAGTCTAACAGAACTTCTGGAACTCAAGGCTCATCTTAGCATCAAATACAAAAAGCTGAAAAAGCTATTTGAATCTGAAACTAAGAAGCTGGAAGTGGAAAATTCTGAACTGAAGGAAAAAGTTTTAAAATTATCCAAAGATGTTGGATCTCCTTCTGACTCAGAAAAGTCCATTCCTAGTCTGAACCATATTCTGAAAGAATATGACTTGAGCTTTAGAAAGTTCTTATCAAGAAGTATTGGCAGAAGTCAACTTGCTTCTATGATATATGCTGTTAGTGGAAACAAGAGAGTTGGCATTGGCTATGAGGGTAAAACCCCATACAAACTTGAACTTGTAGATGATATGAAAATCTCATACAAGCCTTTGTATGATCAGTTAAAGTACGACCACTCCCATGATATTAGGCTCACATCACATGCCAAAAGCTTTCACATTACACACACTAAGAAGCATGTGACACAACCTAGAAAATATCATGTAACTCAGAATAAGGATTATCATGTTGTACCTCCCATTATTTATAATGCTAAACCCAAATTCAATCAGAACCTGAGGAGAACTAACAAGAAAGGACCCAAGAGAAATGTGGGTACCTAAGGAAAAGATTATTCCCGTTGCAAATATCCTTGGCTGCAAAGAAGATAAAGGAAAGCATGTCATGGTACCTGGACTCTGGGTGCTCTCGACACATGACATGAAGAAGGTCTATGTTCCAAGACTTGGTGCTTAAATCTGCAGGAGAAGTTAAGTTTGGAGGAGATCAGAAGGGCAAGATAATTGGCTCTGGAACCATAAGTACTGGTAACTCTTGTAAGTACAAGCCTTTACTCACCGAGGAGTTTTCGATTCATGGCAAACATCATAAATGAACAAACAACAAAAGCACAAGTAAATGACCCAAGGAAAAGCAAGTATTGGCTATCCAATACAATGTAGGTCGACCTACCCTGTGTCCAGGTCAACCTATAAAGCTCAAATTTATCAGCATTTGATTCTGCATCAGCCAGGTCGACCCAGCTCATCATTTGGTCGACTCAAATCAAGACAAACAAAGAAGATTCAATCATGCCCCTGTTAGGTCGACTCAATCACCCTTCTAGGTCGACCTAAACTGAAGAGATTTACACATGTCACTGTTAGGTCGACTCACACACACTCCTAGGTCGACCCAAACTGAAGAAAAGTCCCAAGAACGTTTGTCAACTGATTTTAGGTCGACCCAAACCACCAACAGGTCGACCCAACTGGTAACAATTGCAACTTGGTTAAATTGGCTCCTGCTAGGTCGACCTAATCAACAAGTAGGTCAACCTATCTGCTCAAAAATTGCCAAATCATATGTGTTTCTCTACATCAACCTACCAGCTCTCATATATATATATATATATATATATATTTTGTTGTGTTAATTATTATTCTTCAACACCAACAATTGAAAGAGACACAAAGGCTTCTCATCTTCGATCTTCTTCTCAACTCCAACACAACTACACACAATCATTTTTGCATTGAGGGTTTGCGATCAAGATCGATAACGTCCATGGAACGAAATTGAAGATTCCTAGTGGTGAAGATTTGTGGGGTTTTTGGTGAATAAAATCTGCGGATTTTGTCCTCCAAGATTGGTGAATTTTGGGGGTTTTTATCAAGAGGCTTTATCAAAGATTCAGCTGAGTGTGAAGATTGAAGAACAAGGGTTCAAGCAATTCAATACACTGCAGAAGGGGAATCAAAGTGAAGCTCTTGGAAGATACTTGATCTAGCTTAAGATCAAGGGGAAGAAGATTCAAAGGATCAACATATTCGGTTTATCGTTATCGCTTTGTTATCTTCTTTGTATAAACTGTCTTTAATCATAATGAAAGACATCCCAATTCCTGTTTGGAATTGGGGGCAGATGTAGTCGTAGCGAGGACGATCGACGAACTGCCTGAACAAATATCGTGCTCTTATCGCTTTTATATTTCCGTTTACATTTTGCTTGTTCTGGTTATAATTGCAAATTGATCAACGTTTCAAGTGTTAAACTTGTGAGATAAAACTCTGCATAAACATCACAAGTCACCACACATTGAATCACAATCAATTTGGATATTATCACCAAGTGTTTGATATATTGCTTCGCTAATATCAAGTCATTGGAAACAAAGTTAATTAACCTAGTAGTTAAACGATTTACATTGACTTAACTAATTGTTTCTCTAAGCGGTATTTTCATCGTTAATCCTTAACTATTTTGTGGTTTAATCACATATCCGATTCTTTCAATAGTGGTTCGGAATAGACGCAAGTCGATCCCAGAACGCTTTCGCCTAAGTTTGAAATAAGTCCGAAAAATTCTGAGGCATCTATTCACCCCCCCTCTAGATCCTTAAGCCTAGCGTCTAACAAGTGGCATCAAGAGCTCTGGTTTATTCCGTGCTACGTGAAACACTTATTGGAAAGATGGATTCCGGACCTAAAGGGGCTCACAATAGAGCTCCAGTTTTCAACGGTGAAAACTATGGCTATTGGAAGGATTGTATGTGCGTTCATATCAATGCCATTGATAGGAACATCTGGAAAGCAATTGTCAATGGTCCCTTTCAAATTACCATGACAAATGCAGCTGGTGTTGTTGTCCCAAAACCAGAAAATACTTGGGATGCTGAAGATGAAAAGAGATATGCATATGATTGGAAAGCGAGAAATATTCTAATCTCAGCTCTAGGAGTTGACGAATACTATCGTGTTTCTCATTATAGATCCGCTAAAGCTATGTGGGACACATTGCAAGTTGCCCATGAGGGCACGGATGATGTCAAACTAGCTAGAATCAATACGTTAACTCAAGAGTTCGAACTCTTTCATATGGAAGATGGTGAATCCATCGAAAACATGCAAAAGAGATTCGTGCATCTTAAAAATCGTTTAAACTCTCTTGATAGACCTGTTTCCAATGCAACTGCTACTAACAAAATTTTAAGATGTTTAAACAGGGAATGGCAACCCAAGGTCACAGCCATAAAGGAAGCAAATGATCTAAATACCTTAGACATCACCACTCTTTTCGGTAAACTGGAAGAACATGAGCAACATCTTAAGTGCCTTAACATGCACGAGAAAAGAACAAAGAAAGATAAGAACATGGAGAAAGAGTTAGAGAAGAAGTCAATTGCTCTAAAGGCTTCAAGTTCCAAGACCTCAAAACAAGAGCAAGAAGATAGTGATACGAGTGATGATGAAGACTCCGATGATGAGGAAATGGGACTGTTTGTGCGAAGATACAACAAATACCTAAAGAAAAATGGAGCAAAATATTCCGACAAAGGTTTGATCAACTATAGAAAGCAATCAAACAAGTACAAACAAGATGAGAATAACAAAGGAAAAATCAAAGGTCCTTGTTTCAATTGTGGCAAAGTTGGTCATTACAAACCGGATTGTCCATACGTTAAGAAGGAGAAAGAGAAGAATCAAAGCAAAGGTCACAACAAGTCTAGAAGAGCCTACATAGTATGGGAAAGTGATTCATCCAGTGAAGGCTCATCAAGCGATGAAGAAGAATCGGCAAACTTATGTCTTATGGCTCATCAACACAAGAAAAAGAAACTTGTAAGTCACCTCAAACCCGAACTTGTAGATAAGGTATCTCATTCTCAATTAAAACTTGCTTTTGAAGAATTACATAGAGATGCAATTGAAGCTTTCAAACTTTTGGCCTCAAACAAGAAAATATTTTCATATCTTGAATCAAAAGTTGAGAAAACCGAAAAGAACATGGAAGCTTTAAAACAATCTATGCTAGATATTCAAAAGGATAAAGTTGAAATAGATCCTACATCATGGTTTGGTTGTGAGACATGTCATATTTGGCAAAAAGAAGTAATAGATCTAAAGGCCAAATTAGATAAGGCTCTACAACCAAAAGTGACGTTTGCGGTTGATCCGAATAAGTTCAAAAGATCATATACTCCTTTATATAGTAAATACACTTTTGTACCAAAAGTATCAACTAGCAAAACAGCATATTCTCATCATATTACCTGTCACTATTGTTGCAAAAAGGGTCATACCATTGAAAAATGAAAATTTAGGAGGATTTTAGTTCCTAAAGGAGTATTTCAATGGTTGCCGAAGTGCAACAATTTATGTACTCACTACCAAGGACCCAATGAAAATTGGGGACCTCCCATTCTAAATTAATTTTGCAGGAAAGGTGTCTTGACATTGCCGAAAGGTTGTGGTTCCTTGATAGCGGATGTTCAAGACACATGACGGGTGACATATCGCTTTTTGTTGAGTTTCACGCGAAGAAAAAGGGGTATGTCACATATGGAGACAACAATCGGGGAGCTATTCTTGGTAAAGGAAGTGTAGGTAACCCGTCTACCACAACTATAACTGATGTACTACTAGTAGAAGGACTTAAACATAATCTCTTAAGTATTAGTCAATTGTGCGACAAAGACTTCAAAGTAACTTTTACAAATTCTGGTTGCACAATAGAACATACAAAGAAAAGAGACATTATGTTTAATGGCATAAGAGTAAACAACATCTATATGTTGAATTTGGACGAAGTATCTAAGTCAAGTGCCAAGTGTCTCATCGCTCTAGGAGAAGACTCATGGCTTTGGCATAGACGCCTTGCCTATATAAATTTTGACTTACTTAATAAGGTTGTCACAAAAGACTTAGTAATCGGTTTACCAAAAATAATGTTTTCAAAGGATCATCTATGTGATGCATGTCAAAAGGGGAAGCAAACAAAAACCTCTTTTAAATCGAAAAATGTGGTTTCAACATCACGCCTTCTTGAACTTCTTCACATGGATCTCTTTGGCCCTTCAAGGACTAAAAGCTTAGGTGGCAACACCTATGGTTTGGTCATTGTTGATGATTACTCTAGATGTTGTTGGACAATCTTCCTACCTAGTAAGGATCAAACTTTTCCAGCCTTTACTCAATTTGCAAGGTTGTGTCAAAACAAAATGAACATTAAAATAGTTGCAATACGTAGTGATCACGGTGAAGAATTTGAAAACTATCTTTTTGAAAAATACTGTGATAAACATGGAATTTAACATAACTTTTCAGCTCCTAGAACACCACAACAAAACGGAGTGGTTGAACGTAAAAATCGTGTTCTAGAGGAGTTGGCAAGAACAATGCTCAATGAGGGTAGTCTACCTAAATATTTCTGGGCTGATGCTGTTAGCACCGCATGTTATGTTTTGAATAGGATACTAATATGTCCCATACTAAACAAAACACCATATGAACTATTAAAGGGTAGAAAACCAAATGTGTCACATCTCCACGTATTCGGTTGCAAATGTTTTGTGTTAAACAATGGTAAGGATAACCTTGGGAAATTCGATGCTAAAGCTGACAAAGGCATATTTCTTGGTTACTCTCAATCTAGTAAAGCATATAGGATTTACAACAAAAGACTACTTATAGTTGAAGAGTCAGTCCACGTATCCTTTGATGAATCTTACTCAAAATTTGTCGAGAAAGGTATCTCTTTTGATAATGCAGGCCCATCTACTGAAGACATTATCAAAGAAAAGGAAGACGAAAGTAAAACTAGTACAAAGGAAGATGCTAAAGAGGAGAAAGATGAATCTTATGATAATGTTGAAAAAGAAAGCATCTCAAATAACGAAGAGCTTCCTAAGGCCTGGACAAATGTAAAAGACCATCCAATCGACAACATAATAAGTGACATCTCAAAGGGCGTTACAACACGCTCCAAGATAAGTAACTTTTGTCATCATTTTGCTTTTGTTTCTCAAGTTGAGCCAAAAAACGCAAAAGACGCATTACTTGATGAGCATTGGCTAATGGCCATGCAAGAGGAATTAAACCAATTTAAACGGAATGATGTTTGGGATCTTGTCCCTCATCCGGGAGAACATCAAGTAATCGGTACTAGATGGGTTTTTCGTAACAAACTTGATGAAAACGGAGTTATTACTAGAAACAAAGCTAGATTAGTTGCTCAAGGTTACAATCAAGAGGAAGGTATTGATTATGAAGAGACGTATGCTCCCGTAGCACGTCTCAAAGCTATTCGTCTCTTACTTGCTTATGCTTGTTCAAAAGACTTTAAACTATTTCAAATGGATGTTAAAAGTGCCTTTCTAAATGGCTATATTAATGAAGAGGTCTATGTAGCTCAGCCACCCGGCTTTGAAAATTACATGTATCCAACTCATGTTTATAAGTTGAAACGTGCTTTATACAGTCTCAAACAAGCCCCTAGGGCTTGGTATGACCATTTAAGCGAATTTCTACTTAGTCAAGGATACCTTAGGGGTAAAGTTGATACCACTCTCTTCATTAAAAGAAAAGATAGAGATATACTTTTGGTTCAAGTCTATGTAGATGATATAATATTTGGGTCAACTAATGCAAAACTTGTCAAAGAATTTTCTAAGCTTATGCAGAGTGAATTTGAGATGAGTCTCATGGGAGAGTTGAACTTCTTCCTTGGCCTACAAATCAAGCAACTTAGTCATGGAACCTTCGTAAGTCAAACTAAGTATTGCACAGAATTGCTTAAGAGATTTGGAATGAGTGAGTCAAAGGAAATTGACACACCTATGGCAACAAATAGCAACCTAGACAAAGATGAAAAAGGTAAAGAAGTTGATGTGAAATTGTACCGAGGCATGATAGGTTCACTATTGTATCTCACAGATTCAAGACCGGACATCATGTTTAGTGTATGCATTTGCGCAAGATATCAATCGTGTCCAAAGGAATCACACCTAAAAGCCGTAAAAAGAATTCTACGATATCTCCGTGGAACTACTACATACGGTCTATGATATCCTAAGGGTAATGAATACTATTTGGTGGGATTCTCCGACTCCAACTTTGCTGGATGAAAATCTGACAGAAAGAGTACCAGTGGGACATGTCATGTATTCTCTAATTCATTGATAAGTTGGCACAGCAAGAAACAAGTATCAGTTGTACTATCTACAACAGAGGCAGAATATGTAGCTGCCGGAAGCTGCTGTGCTCAGATACTATGGCTCAAGCAGCAGCTCATTGACTTTGGGATTAAGCTTGATTGTATACCCATCATGTGCGACAACACAAGCGCCATAAACTTAAGCAAGAATCCTGTTCTACACTCACGAACCAAGCATATCGAAATAAGGCATCACTTCCTAAGAGATCATGTAGAAAAAGGAGAAGTTATATTTGAACATGTAGAGAGCAAGAAGCAACTAGCGGATATATTCACCAAACCTCTTGCAACTGAGCAGTTCTTCAACATTCACAGAGAATTAGGGATATTAGATATCTCTAATTTGAGCTAAATGTGTTTGTGTACTTAAACTTATTTTTAACCTTTATATTGATTATGCCCAAGCTAACATTTCTCTTAGTATGAAGGTAGTTCATCATCAAATCAAGGATCGTGCCACATTGACAAGAGAATCATACTCCATTCCACGTAATGATGACGAGATACCTGAAAATTGAGAAAGCGGTAACATGTTTGTTGTTCACTTCCAAAAATATTATTGATACTATGATATGCTATCAATTAACATGTTTATAGTGACTTCATGTATGCTTCTCCATATATCTCATTTACATATATATGTTGCTCATCATTACTCATAACATATCATGTTTGGGCACACTAATAGTAGAATATGCATGTAGCTAACATTCATAAGTCTCTCCATTGCATTTCAAGCATTTGAAGCATTTTGGTCGACCTCCTATGCCTTCGCGTCGACCTACTGAAGGTCCTTTTACAAATCACAAAAACATGCTCAGTTACGTCGACCTACACCTATTTTAGGTCGACCTAGACTGACTCATTTTCAGAGCACTTCTGTTAGGTCGACGCAGCCTTATTTTAGGTCGACCTACTGAGACATAAATGTCAAACAATTGGGTCTTTAGGTCGACCCGGCCCACCTCATACATTCATATTCATGCTTCTTTCATTCTCATTCACAATCAAACACATTTTGCACGGCCAACCCTAATCCTCCAAGATCAAAATCATCCAAAAACTCCTCTCCTTCACACAAGTTACCTCAAAACATGGCTCCAAAATCCAGAAAAGGGAAGGAAATTGCATCCGGATCATCATCTCAATCGGTAAGTGCTCTCGCTCTCGTTCATCCCGATTGTAGAGAAAATTTTGAAAATTGGCAAATGAAACGGAAAATTATCAAGCAATATGTTTATAACCTTAAGGTAGCCGACCGTATGCATATACCCGAAGTTACTAATCTGATTAAGCATCAAAATATCCATCCACTGTTGGAATGTGATACTCCATATTGTGAGAATACTGTTAGGGCTTTTTATGTTGGGTTTCAAAAAGGGGAAGGTTGTTACTTCAGATTCAAGATGGGGTCTAAATCGCACCTTGTTGACAAAAGGGCTTGGGCCAGCATCTTTGGCCTTACACTTGTAGGAGATGAACTTGCTATTGAAGACGGTGACGTTCCGGCTAACTATGATCACTTGGGCTGCATGAGATCAATTCTCAAAGACCCTTTCGTTATAGACAAACCAAATGAAACCATTACAGCAGGGCACTTAAAGAGAGATCCTAGGCTCCTAAATTGGATCATCTCCAGAATCATCAGACCAAGAGCAGGAGGATACTCTAGAGTTGAAAGAAATGAAATTATGTTAATGTATCTGCTTCAAAACAGGACGCGTGTGAACTGGCCACATTTTCTCGCAACCAAGTTCCATGAAGTACAGCAGAAAACTACTGCTCTATGTTATGGATCAATTATTCAAACAATTGTGAACCATTTTGGAATGAAACTTGATGGACTGCCTTACATTAGGATAAAACATCCTCAAGGCTTCTCTCAAACAACCTTGACCCTCATGGGATATCATTGGGATCCAAATCAGAAAACTTACTATCTCATCCAAAAGGTAACCGGAAAAATTATCTACAATTACGGTGATCCTGCCGAATTTGGTCACCTTGGAGGTCATGAAGAGGAAGGACAGGATGTTGACATGCCAAATGCTGATGATCACAACATGGAAGATGCTACTCATGATGGAAATTCAAATTGGCAACATGTTCCTCCTCAAGAGGAGGAAATCCCTTGGGGATACACAACTCCACCTCAACCGGATCAGTCAAACATCATTTCCATGCTTGAAAATATACAACTTCGTCAACAACAAAACTTTGAAAGTAATTGTCACGCAGATACTACACTCAGAGAAAACTCTCTTATAGATACCAGTCAACGTATCTTTAAGATTGAGCAAAAGCTCTGAGACCCCTAGAACCCGTTCTACATGTACAAAAATCCTTATCCTTAGTTTACCATGGGGCGAGGTTTGCGTTGTGACTCCATGACCACTATACCCTTCTACGCCATGTTTGTTTAAAAACTCTTGTGTGTGCATTCATGCATCATAATAACTAAAAAAAGCCAAAGAGTCTTTTTCGAGTCGTTTTCCAAGGAAACTAAATAACGAACGTTTTGAACTTCATAGAAAGAGAGAAACAGAGAAAGGACTTAAGGATCTATACCATGGATTTCGGAAGAAAGAGAGCTAGGAAATACACCTTCAAGATTCCTAAAGTTGAGGAATTGGAAAAGCTCGGAAAACTGGTGGTCAACCCCCAGGCTTTCAAGGAGAAGTATGGAAAACTTCTGCCTCTTCTCAATACTAACATTGTGGATGGGATCCTTCTCACTTTGGTACAGTTTTACGATCCAACGTATCACTGCTTCACCTTTCTAGATTATCAACTCATGCCTACTTTAGAGGAGTACTCTCGTCTGATTGGAATACCCGTGTACGCGCAAGATCCGTACTCCGGTTTGGAAAAGAATCCTGACGACATTATCATTGCTGCAACTACTCCTTTGAACGTAGTCGACGTCAGAACTCATATGGTGAGTAAAGGAGGAATTCAAGGATTGCCCTCCAAGTTCTTATTTGATCAAGCTCGGTACTTCGTCAGCATCCAAGATATGAGCGCTTTTGAGGAAATCTTGGCTTTGCTTATCTACGGATTGTTTTTGTTCCCCAACATTGACAACTTTGTCGACATCAATGCAATTAAGATATTCTTAATTGTAAATCCAGTTCCAACATTGTTGGCGGATGCTTATCACTCTGTGCATTCAAGAAACCTGCAGCGAGGAGGATTAATCACATGCTGCGTACCGTTGTTATACGAATGGTTTGTCTCGCACCTGACAAAGTCTAGTACTTTCTGGAGCCTAAGGGATGGCCTTCATTGGTCACAGAAAATCATGTCCCTCACTCATTCGGACATTGATTGGTGTAGTCCTGACAACGACGAAACCAAGATCTTCTATAGTTGCGGAAGTTATCCCAACGTACCCCTTATTGGAACTAAGGGAGGAATCAGTTATAATCCAACATTAGCTCTTCGTCAACACGGCTATCCCATGAAAAATGTACCAAGTAGTATTCAATTGGAGGGTTTGTTCTTCTAGAACATCGACGATCATGGTAACATGCTGAAGAAGGAAATTGTCCAAGCCTGGCGTCTTGTTCACAGCAAAGGGAGAAGATTGTTAGGAAAACATCTTTGTATCTCCCTGGATCCTTACCTTCAATGGGCACGGGTCAGAGCATTCAAGCTCAGGATGCCATATCAGCGTCAAGAGCCTATTCCCCTAAGAGAAAAAATATTCCTTTTCTCCACCGATGTTGAAAAATTACAAGCGACATTAAACAAGGTATGCCAAGAAAGGAATGCTTGGAGAAACAAGTATCGAATCGTCAACACGGAAAATGTTGAGATTCAGAACATCCTAAGAAGGAAGGATGAGTTACTTGAAGTACTTGATCGACAAGTGACACAATCGTCACTTTCTCATCATATCCCTCCTGCTTCCTGGATCATCGATCAGCTCACGTCAGAGAACACTCAGCTCAAGAAACAGAAGAAAATGTTAGAACGTGAAGTCGGCTCTTCGTCAAAGTTTTAGAGTCCTTTCTCTCTGTTTCTCTGTATTTCCCTTTTCAAAGTGTGTAAAAACGGCGTTTTCGCTTAATTAATAAAAAGTTTGATGTTTCATAACGTAATTATGGTGTTTCCTTGAAAATATTAACTTAAATACACATCATGCATCGCTTTAGTCGTGAGCACTGACACGAGAATTGTCGCGAATCTAATCGTCACTTTCCTTTCTCCAGAAAGAGAGGAGGAGAAGGAGGTGAACAAAGACTTTCAAGCTGTCTCATTCATACAACACTCGTTCGAGTCGCAAGAAAAGAATAGAAGACTTAGAACAAGAGAATGGAGAACTCAGAGAAGAGGTTACTACTCTCAAAGATGCTATTGAAAGGCTCGACGGTATGATAGAAGCCCTAGTGGTTGCACAGAATCGACCAACGCCAGAAGAACCACAAAGGACTGTGGTTTCCGATATTGTTTCTACTCCTATTCCTCAGTACACCATGCCACCCAACCGACCTTGGGGCATGCCGTATAATTTTATTCCAGACGGGTACATACCCCCAGTTTCTGAAGTTCCAAGAGTTACAACGGATATGCATCCACCGGAGGGTTACAGACCTCTGGAAATTGAAGTTCCAAGAGCAACAACAATGGGTTACGCACAACAGAATGCTGAGATTCCAAGATCTGCTGTCATGGCTTCTCCACAACCCATTATGCATACTTTTCCTCCATCGGGCGGACAAGTATATCATCACGCTCCCAGTGAGGACGCTGGCGTGTATGAAAGATTGGACGTGTTCCAAGAACAGTTTCTGCAAATGCAGAAGGAACTCAAGACTCTTCGAGGACAAGATTTATTTGGAAAGAATGCTGCGGACCTCTGTCTGGTTCCAAATGTTAAGATTCCTCACAAATTCAAAGTACCATATTTCGAGAAGTACAAAGGGAATTCATGCCCACAAAGTCACCTTGTGATGTACGCTCGAAGAATGTCAACTCAGACTGATAATCAACAATTACTCATTCATTATTTTCAAGACAGCCTGACTGGTGCTGCACTTAAATGGTACATGAACTTGGACAGTTCCGAGATTCGTACTTTTTGAGACCTCGGAGAGGCCTTCGTCAAACAGTATAAGTAAAATCTGGATATGGCTCCCGACAGAGATCAACTCCGGGCCATGACTCAAAAGGATAGAGAAAGCTTCAAGGAATACGCTCAAAGATGGCGTGAAGTTGCTGCACAAATTTGTCCACCACTTGAAGAGAAAGAAATGACAAAAATCTATCTCAAGACTTTGAGTCCATTTTACTACGGACGAATGGTCGCAAGTGCACCAAGTGACTTTACCGAGATGGTAAACATGGGCGTACGTTTAGAAGAAGCAGTTCGAGAAGGACGCTTGAACAAAGAACCAAAATCTTCTATTGGTCCAAGGAAGTATGGAAGTTCTTTCCAGAAGAAAAAGGATCAAGATGTCAGCAATGTCTTGCACAAAGCAAAGAAGAAGTTTCAACCTCAAATTGCTACAATAACTCCGGTTGTTAACTCAGCGCCAGCTTATCAACCTCAGGTTTCTCAACAACCATTTCAACAAAGGTCACAACAACCTCAGCAGTAGGTTCGACCTCCAAATTTCAACAACAATCGGGTTTCAAGGTATCCTACCTTTGACCCCGTACCAATGCCATATGCGGAATTGTTTTCCACATTACTGGCGAAAGGACTCATTCAGACAAGGAGTCCTCCGAATCCTACAAATGAATCTTCACCTTGGTTCAAGGCAAATCAATCTTGTCCCTACCATCAGGGGGCACCGGGTCACAACATTGAGAACTGTCTCCCTTTCAAGACCGGCATTCAAAGATTAGTGAAGAGCGGAATGCTATCCTTCAAAGATACTAATCCTAATGTCCAGGAAAATCCTTTTCCGCAGCATAAAGAATCTTCAGTGAATCTGATAGATCAACACCCCAATGTCATTCAAATCTACGACATTCGCCAGATGGCGGAAAATCTTGTCAAAATGCACGCTAAACAATCTGGATACGGCCACGTATCACCTCACAACTACTTCACCTGTGAAATTTGTTCAAAGGATAATCGAGGCTGCGCCGTAGTTCAAGCTGCATTACAAGAACAAATGGACTTAGGATGGATTCAACACATCCGAGTCAAAACTGAATGCGACATCAACATGGTTCAAGGATGTCCAGGAGAATACAAGATCTACAAAGTTGAAGATTTCGAAGGATTGGTAGTCAGGTTCCATAAGACTTTAAATGGACTTGCCTACTTTGGAACGGATTTCCATCCTTACAGTAGATGCATAATCTATCGAAGAAATTCACGAGGATGTTTGCGTGTTCGCAACGACATTCAGAAACTGATGGATGATAATACCATTACAATTCTTGCCAACAGAGAAGATGACAAAGTCTTTACCGTATCTCCTCAAATTAATCAAGTTGAACCAATGCAAGTCAAGTACGACAGCAGGAAAACAACAATTTCTCCGTTAGTCATCTACTTACCAGGTTCTGTACCGTATGAGTATAGTAAGGCTATACCATACAAATACAATGCTACATTCATTGAAAATGGTAAGGAAATACCATTACCGTCCATTGTCAACATTGCTGATATCAGTCGAGTCACCAGAAGTGGACGGGTCTTCAACAGAACAGCAGAAAATGTGGAGAAACCTTCGGAAGAAGCACCATATAAGCAAGACAATCATCCGACCAATGATGTTCAAGCGAAAGAAAATGATGAGATCTTGAAATTAATCCAGAGGAGTGAATACAACATTATAGATCAATTGCTACATACTCCGTCTAGGATATCTGTTATTTCCCTACTATTGAGTTCTGAAGCTCATAGGGAAACTCTACAGAAAGTTTTGGAACAAGCTTTCGTAGAACCTGGCGTTACTATAAGCCAATTTAACAACATCTTTGCCAACATTTCTGCAGGAACTAACCTGAGTTTCTGTGACGAAGATCTTCCAGAAGAAGGAGTGGACCATAATTTACCACTTCACATCTCAGTTAGCTGCATGAATGACGTACTCACAGGAGTCCTAATAGACAATGGATCCTTTCTCAACGTCATGCCTAAATCAACATTGTCAAGATTATCCTTCAAGGATTTTCCGCTAAGGGACAGTCACGTCATCGTCAAAGCATTTGATGGATCAAGGAAGTCAGTTTTTGGAGAAGTAGATCTTCCCATAACTATTGGACCTCAGACGTTCAAAATCACTTTCTAAGTTATGGATATCCCGACACAATACAGTTGTTTGCTAGATCGCCCATGGATTCATGAAGCTAGGGCAATTACTTCAACACTTCATCAGAAACTGAAGTTCATAAGAAATAAAAAATTGGTAACCGTATGTGGAGAACGAGCTCTAATCGTCAGCAACCTGTCATCATTCTCCGATATAGAACTAAAAGAAGTCGCTGGAACTAAGTTCCAAGCACTTTCCTTGGATAAGGAAAAAGGAAAGGAGAAAGCAGCGTCTATTTCTTCTTACAAAGATGCAATCCAAGTTGTAAAGGATGGCACTACCAGTGGTTGGGGACACATTGATATTCCTACCAACAATAAGAACAGAACAGGAGTTGGATTCTTTCCAACGTTATCAAAAGTAATTCCAGGAATTGAAGTAGTTCTTCCAATTCAAGAAACTTTCCGCAGTGGAGGTTTTCTTCAACCTGTTCAACAAACAGACAATACCATTGGTACGGAAAACACCGATGAAGAGGAATGGTTATCCTACCTTCACAAAGCAGGATACGTCTCCCTATTAGAGTCTGATTCAGTTTGCTGTTATCCAACTAAATGATCTGAAAGCAAGAGTCAGCCAAGCAGTGACGAAGTTACTAACAGCTTCACCACCAGAAGTCATGGTTCATCAGAAGAAGTTCCTCCTATTCCCGAAGAAACTTGGGATACATTAGGAGAACCGAGCGGAAAATTCGATTACATGGTGAAATACTCCGCTCCTGAAAGTTCAAAAATATCTCTTGAAGACATTGTTCCAACGGGATGGGACATTGATTACGAGTACCTTACTCAGCCAAAAGAGATATATAACCCTTGCTATTCATCATCATCAACTGGTGAAGTCATCATTGAGGATTATATCCCCAAGTCGCCCACAGAGGCTACAGACTTAGAATTCACATACCAAGTCAACGTCATCTTGGGAGAAGAGCAAGACCAAAATACAGAAGAGGGTGATCTCGAAAGTGTCTCTGACAACGATTCTCTCCATTCAGAAGATTGGAAGTTTCCTCAAAAGAAAATCCGACATACTCCACTTGGAAATGGGTATGCTCACTGTGGTGTCGTTTTCTTTACCTCCCCGTTTCACTTGGGAGGACGGCACGCTAAACCCTTCACGCGAAATTTGGAAGGAGAATGCGCCCGTGGTGAGATGAATTTTATTTCAGTTCTTCCTACGATATCACACGAACTTTCTTATTGGTCCTACGAGTAGGAAAGGGGAAAAAAGATCTCAACTAAACCCTAGGAGTTTGCTAAGTGTGGGGATTTACACCTAGACTAGAAATTCTGGAGTCCGGGGGGTCGGTTATACATAGGGAAGTGTTTAAACACCCTACATATCTGTAGTACTCTACAGGAACCTTCTCTGTGTCATTTGTGATTGTGTTTGCTGCTAATGATTGGGAAAGTTTCTCCTTTGTGTTAGGAGAGAGAATTGAATTGATCAAAGAAAGACAGACAGATAGACAGACTGACTATTTTTGGTATTTTATTAGCTCGCTGAGATTCCTTGTGAACCTCATGCCTACATATCCCTAGTGGAAGTCAGAGCTTAATGTAGTTCGGGGAACTAACTAGGGAAATTACTTGTTTTTGGTGCCTTGCTTGAAGCTCAAGGTTGAAGCTTGGAATTAAATCTCTGTTTACAGTAAAGAGACATGAAATCATCTTTACAGAGAGGTATTTGTACTATTCTACCACAAACATTTAAAAGTGACAGAAAAAGCTAAAAAAATGATGTTTCATTAAGAGGGGAGTCTACTTGGTTGATCAAGTATGACAGCCATCGTGCCTCTAAAATGAAAGAAATATGCTCATCCAAATTAGGGAAAGTGTACAAGTCTGGGGATGTGCCAGAGCATGTCTTTCAGAGTCCTAAATGGGAGACTTTGAATGAAATTGAAATTGAAATGTTTGTTTGTTTGAATGTGGTAGAGTAGTAAAAATATCTCTCTATAGAGATAAGCTATGTCTATTTACTATATGAAAGATTTGACTTTAGCTGGCTTGAATGAGGCCCAAGCTTGAGGCTTTTTGATTGACTTATTAATTATTGACTCTGGGAGATAACTCCACTGGGGATTAATTACAGGGTATTTTTGTGTTCTGTACAAAGCCCAGAATTGAGGCTGACTCTACTTAGGGAGACTCTATTTGTGTGCCTTGTACAAAGCCCAAGGTTGTGGCTGACTGCTGAGGATAATTGAATTTTTAAGACTATGAATGACTCTATTTCGTGTGCCTTGTACAAAGCCCAAGGTTGTGGCTGACTGTTGCTAGGGAAAACATTATTTTCTGCCTTGTACAAAGCCCAAGGTTGTGGCGGACTCTTAAATGAACTGAGTATGAATGACTCTATGGGGAAAAGATCCTAGGTGTTAGGAATCTTTGACACATGAAAATATGGTTTATCTGCCTTGTACAAAGCCCAAGGTTGTGGCTACTGAGTGATAAAGAACTTACTAGGGAGACTCTATTATCTGCCTTGTACAATGCCCAGGGTTGAGGCTGACTCTTGACAGGGGAGTTTTATTGTTTGGTGCCTTGTATGAAGCCCAAGGTTGAGGCTAACTGTTTTTGTTGGTTTTGACTCTACTGAGGAGGTTTTATTTATTGAAAGACTGTTTTTCTTTGGAAGCTAACCCTTTCCAGGGATTTTGACTCAGTTGGTGAATTTGTCTGTTAAAAGACTGACTTTTATCATGTTTTTGGAGGCTGACCCTTTCCAGGGGTTTTGACTCTTTTGGGGAAATTATCTCCTAAGAGAAATGAATCTTTATTTTTGACATTTTTTATTAATTGACTTTGGAGGCTAACCCTTTCCAGGGGTTTTTATTAAAAATGAAAGAATGTGTGGAAGCTAACCCTTTCCAGGGATTTTGTTGAAAAGGTTGGCAGAAAGATTATCTAATGGAGACTTCTTGTTTAAAGCCCAAGATGAAGGCTGACACATGCTGAGGAGAAATGAACATAGATCCTAAACTCTGCTAAGGAAGATTGATGAAGGTAAGGGTGACAGAGATTGTCCATGTCTCTCATTCCAAAAATGTACTCTATGTAGAATTGAGACAAACTTAGCTTGTTTAAAGTCTGGTTTAAATTGGAAGAAACTCACCAGGGTAGGCTAAAAGGTGACTAAAGACCTGTTCCTATGTTTATAAGAAACCTGATGGGTCCTTGTATACAAGCTCAAGAGGAAGCTGGAAATGCTTTTAAGAAGCCTGTGGGTCCTTGTACAAAGCCCAAGAGGAGGCTAATCGAGGGTCCTTGTTATAGCACAAGAGAAAGCTATGCAGTTTTGAACTTATTTTGGCTCTAAGCAAATGGGTAAGAGGTTTCACCGGGAATAATTCCTCTTTGGGTGGATGTGTCCTATTATTTGGATTCTAAGGTTTTTGCCAAGATGTTTCACCGGGAATAATTCATCTTGGGGGTTTGAACTACAGATCTCTAATTAGGAAAGAGCCTTCACCGGGAAGACATTCTCAATCCTAGGCCATATTCCTATAATATATATAGTTTAACTGTCCTAAGGTTTATACTCAAACGTAGTTCTAAACTAATATATGCACAGTTTATATTTGACAGTAATTTAAACAAAGACTGTAAATTGAAAGCTTGTAAAGCCTAACCTGGATGGAGTGGAGGCCATTGAAGAAGTATGTACAGAGCCTCAACAGTAATTTTTGTTGTTTTGTTGATAACAGTTGAATATATATATGATAAACAGTTAATGGTTTTTGAAAACAGAAGAAGTGAAGATGGACAAAGGTCACATAGGTATCTGAAGAGTTTCACCGGGAATAATGCCCTTCAAATACCAGAAGAATGTTTTGAAAACAGAAAGAAGATTTTGAAAATACAGTTTTGAAAACAAGCTAAGAAGAGAAGGTTTTTGGGACTTACACTCTATTAGAGGCCCAGTACTTTACAGTACTGGTGTAAAAGCAATTTGAAAATGATCTGGAATGATACAAGGTTTTGTTGTTTGAAAACCCTAATCATTTGATTTATTTGGAGATTGAAAACAGTTTTGAGAATTGACAAAAGTCAACTTAATTAAAGTAAAAAATAAAGATTTTTTACTTAATTAAGACCTAAACAATTAGGGTTTTATCATAAACTTTATTTACAAAATGATTTAGGTTAAAACAAAGTGAAAATATGTATTAAAGTATTTAAGAAAACACCTAAAACATACTATTTTAAACCTAATAAAAATACATGAAATAAATAATATTTTTATGATTTTTTTGATTATTCACAAAATATATACATTAAATGACAAGTGTGTGAAAAATGAAGTAAAAATGGATTTATTTGATAAGTTAAATGATTGTGTGAAGTTGATAAAAAAAAGGAAGAAAAATAGTAGTAAAAATATGGTTTGGTCTCACCAAGGGTTGAACTCACGCCCTCTTGGTTACCAAACAAAACAAATACCAACTGGGCCACGCGCGTGGCCTGTTTAAGGAAAGAGCCCATATGATTATATGTGAAAGCAAGACATTAAATGAGTTGAAAAAAAATAAAATGAATAAAAGGTCTGAGGGGGGGATCGAACCCCAGACCTAAGGCATGCGAAAGTGAGAGGCGCTTGTAACCAAGTGAGCTGAACGTTTTAGTCGTTCAAAACACGCTTCCAATTGATTATATTTTAAACTTGCTTCTGAGAATTCAAAAAAACGCGCGCAAAGCAACTTCATCTTCAACCTCACGATTTCAATTTCTGGAAATCCTATCTCCCTCAATTCTCAACCAAATTCAAAGATGTAAGGATGGATTTTGCTCGTTTTTGGACGAGGATTATGATGGTGTCCTTTAATTTCATTTATTCTAAGTGTAAAATAAAATTCGCAAGCATGAACACTAAGAACCCTAAAACTGAATTTAAACATGAAATGCTATATATGTATGTTTTGATGCAATTAATTGAGGGCTAATGATCTATGAAGGTGCAGAAACCAACTGGTAACTTCATTTTTAATTTATCATGCGTGAACCATAGAGTTTGAAGTTTTGGAAACTTACCTGAAAAATGAAGATCTGGCTCTGATCAAAGTGTGTTGCAGAGTTGTTGCAACGATCCAAATAGCTTCAGTGATCCTCCTGGAAGGTGTTGAGATGCTTAGCTTGGACTGGAAGTACCCAGAACCTCTTGCTCGACCCCAACTGCAACAGCTCCAAGTGAGAGGTGCAGATGATGATTCCTCACTCCCAGAAGTGTTTCAGAGGTTTGGATCACCTCTAAATGACTCCCCCAATGTGTTTGAATACTTAATTCCAAGGGAAGAGCTTTGGTTTGAAGAATCCGAGTCTTCTTGCCAAAGAACCTTTGAAAACCTTAAGTATGGAGAAAGAAGAGAGAAAGCAAGAATTCTGTTGCTTTGGTGTGTTTGATTACTGAGGTATGCTCTCTTATTTATAGGCAAATGATGCTGAGCAATTGGAGATAGTAAGCTTGCTTAATGAAGTCACTTTGGTTTCTTAGCCATGAAGAAATTCAAAGAATATCCCAAGTGCAATGATGAGCTCTTTGATACCACTCCCTAGCCATCGGTTTTGCTTGATCTTAGGGGACAAATTTGCTGCAGAAATGAGCTCCAATTGGTTGGGAGAAGATTCCTTTGATGAATCACCAATTTGCCATAAATTCAAAAATGCAATCATTACATAATCACATGCCTTTGTTTTTGGGAATCTTCTCTAATCCTTATGCAATGATGGAAATTGATGTATGGTATGGTTTCAGATGCATTAGAGGTCGTGTAGCATCACTTAGTGAAGCAATATGCACAAAATTGCAAAGTTTCAAATTGTACATGACCTATAATTTTACTTCATGAGGCCAACTTTGAACAAGCATAACTCCTAGCTCAAATTGAATTTGGAGAAGGTTGAACACAATTTGGAAAGCCCTAAACATCCACTTTAAATCATTAGTTTATGTCTTCTTCAGAATCATTTGGGAAATTTGTGAAAAATGAGCCCAAAGTTGGATGAAAACTAGGTTAAAACACTTAGAAATATTTCTAAGTGTTTATGACCTAAACTTCAAAATTTCCAAAACTTCATAAATGGTTGATCTTTTGAAAAAAGTTCCTTTGTAAGATGTTGTTTTATTTTGCAAGATCTACAACTTTCATGTTGGAAGTTTTTTGAGTTGTGTAGGTGAAATTTTGAGTTCTCACTATGCCCTCAAAAACCCTAATTCCCGACTTTTTGCTCCTTGATGAATTTCTTGGAATTTCTTTGGTCAAATGACTTTAATATCCATATATTGATGATATTGATCTTTGAAAGTCATTTTTTGACCAAAAACCTTAAAAGTCAAAGGTGATCCCATACAGTTGACTTTTGCCTGACAAAGGGAATTTTTGGACTTTTGTGTAGAAACAAGATCTTATCCTCAAATGAATGATGTAAATGGATTATATTGAGGTAGTAGAGACTCTTGAATCATGTCTTAAGTTTTGGATTCATGCCCTGATTAAAAGTCAACTATCTTGGTGAATTAGGTCAAAAAACCCTAATTGTCGACCAGAGGACAATGATGACTGTAGACTTTGAACTGAGATGTAATGTCCAGTGGATCTTGTCATATGAGTTATTTGAAGATGATTGATGTCTTTGAATGGTTCCCTGGGGCTTTTTAGGGTTTCCCAAAAGTGATCCCTGATTTTAGTCCTTGATAGGCTCCAAACCCTAGCCTGTTGATCTGAGTAATCCTGTGCTTAGATGACTGGGTGTCTTAGTCAATCATAGGTGTAATAATGAGGCTTTTGAGTCTTATGATTGTATTAGAGACTAATCCCTCTATTGATTGATCCTTTGCCTGAGTTTTCTTGTCTTTGAATACCCTCGATTGAATGTCAGGCTGCTCTGGGTACTTGTTTTGACTTGATGAAAAATCCTGAAGATATGTCATCTCAGGGGGGTCAAAAATTAGGGTATGACAGATGCCCCTATTTAACTTTCTTTTATCTGGAGGGAGAGAGATTGAGATCTCGATCTCTCCTGCGTAAAAGAGACTTAAATATCAAAGAATGCCCGAATTTTGGGCGCTCCTGAGATGATAAAATCTTTGCATGATTTGATCCCGTTGTCGCACTTGGCGAGGGATGAGGAGACAAACTCCTGCAGAAATACTTGATGTGGATTCTGATGAATGGATGGCAATGTAGGATGCGCAATCCGTCTTCTAAGTGTTTGATACTTAGAAAAAGGTAAACAACCTCCTCTCGTTCCGGATGTCCAAATCTCGAAACTGGTTTTAGTTGCGTTTGGACAATATCTCAGATAAAGAGAGAATTTCCAAAGGTTTGTTTCCTCGTCAAACTTCTTATCAGCGCTTGGAGATAAGATGCCATTTGACGGCTGTAAAGAAACTTCAAAGGTTTGTTTCCTCGTCAAACTTCTTACCAGCGCTTGGAGGTAAGATGCCATTTGACGGCTGTAAAGAAACTTCAAAGGTTTGTTTCCTCGTCAAACTTCTTACCAGCGCTTGGAGGTAAGATGCCATTTGACGGCTGTAAAGAAACTTCACCATCTTCCCTTTTGACTTGACGTCTTTGAAAGAATGTCATATGGCCTCATGATCTTTTGAGGGGCTAATGACTTTGTTTGAAGGCGGACGAACTGTTTTCGGGGTGAAAACTGCCATTCGTCAACTGATGCCCGGGGAATCAACGAACTGTTTTCCTAAGAGGAAAACTGCCATTCATCGACTCTGTGGGGAGTTAAACATCCCAGAAACAGACAAACTGTTCGAAGAAACTGCCATTTGTCGATCTCTTGAGTATTTAACAGACAAACTGTCTTTTCTTGGGAAAAGACTGCCATTTGCCAATTGCTAGGGGAGCAAACTGTCTTCTACTGGGAGAGACTGCCATTTGTCGACCCTGTCATGAAAGAAAGTGAGCAAACTGTCTTCTGCTGAAAGAGACTGCCATTTGCTGACTTTGTTGTGATAGACAGTGAGCAAACTGTCTTCTGCTGAAAGAGACTGCCATTTGCTGACTTTGTTGGGGAATCTGAACTATCTTCTGGACGAAGACTATCATTCGCTGACTCCGCTGGGGATCATGAACTATCTTCTGAATGAAGACTACCATTCACTGATTCTGCTAGGGAATCATTTGTCGATCTGCTGGGAGATCCTGAATTATTTTCTCTGATGAAAACGTGACATCTCTCGACCCTGCTGGGGAAATACCAAACCTGTAGGGAATTCCAAAATGTGAAGCAGACTATCTTATCTGAAGAAGACTGTCGAATGTCGCTCTGCAGGAGAATCTCGGTTGAGGAATTCCAAAAGTGAACAAACTATCTCTTTGAGGGAGACTACCATCTGTTGACTTGCTTGAGGAGATCCTTGTGTATGAACTGTCGTTTCGAAGGAAAAAGTTTCTCCGGAACTTGCAGGGGAAACTTGAGTTCATGCCTTAATGACTTGGGCATTCACAGGATCAAAGCCTGACTCGGCTATGCAATTATGATGTAATATATGCATGAATATTATGACAACGATAAAATGTAAAGTGAATGTGAATAGAATTGTCGCGGATGGAAAATCCTAAGATACGACTTGAATTCTTGTTGATCAGAAGATGTCCTCTTCTTGCAGTTCGAACTCTGTTGGGAATATCTGGTTATCAGTTGTCCGCTGTCCGCGACCTCATGGGGAAATCTTGGTTCCCGGAGTCTCAACCGTTCTCAGAGCAACTGTTTGCATTCTTCCTATTGTTTGTAATCCTTAGAAAGAAAATTCACCTTTATTTTTGCAAGTAAATTCATTTTATTTTATGAAAACATTTGTTTCAAGAAATTGACTGTTTAAACTTAAAATGCATTCCAAGAAACTGAATAAGACTAGATTGCAAAGGAAAAGCACAAGGCTCAAATTATTATATATGGAATGGTAATCAGCCAAATGCTTGATTCCATGGAGTATTTACAAAGTTGGAAATTGGTAATTTTTTGGGAAAAGGGCTACGATGAAACGTGACGACCGTTATCTTTCCCTTCCACTCCGAGTTGCGCTGTATTCGTGCTTCGTAGAAGATGACCTACTGCTGATGAACATTCCGCTATGGATTTTGAATGATCAAGTTTGTCCTGAACACAGTTACTTGCCATATATCCCTACCTTTTGCGTAAACTACCCCTTTCGGGTTTTAAGTCTACCGGGATTGATTAATATATATTTTTTATGTCTCTAATTTTTGCCTGAATCGCCCTTTCGGGTTTTCGATTCACCGAGACGCTCTTTTTTGCCTAAGTCGCTCTTTGCGAGTTTTCAACTTAGCGAGCTGTTCTTTTAATTATTTAGGCGAAGTATTTCTTGACTGCGTCGACGTTCACAGGACGGGTGAATTCTTCTCCATCCATAGTCGTGAGTATTAAGGCTCCTCCTGAGAAAGCTCTCTTGACCACGTAGGGGCCGTCATAATTGGGAGTCCATTTCCCTCTCGAATCTGTGAGAAAAGATTGAATCTTTTTGAGTACAAGGTCGCCTTCTTTGATTGTGCGAGGTCGAACCTTTTTGTCGAAAGCTTTCTTCATTCTTTGTTGATATAGCTGTCCGTGGCATAAAGCTGTCATGCGCTTTTCTTCGATTAAGTTCAATTCATCGAATCTGCTTTGACACCACTCGGCTTCTGTTAACTTTGCCTCCATCAAGACTCTCATTGATGGAATCTCAACCTCTATTGGTAGGACTGCCTTCATGCCATATACCAGGGAGAAAGGAGTTGCTCCAGTCGAAGTACGTACTGATGTACGGTAACCATGAAGAGCATACGGGAGCATTTCATGCCAATCTTTGTAAGTGATGACCATCTTCTGAATGATTTTCTTGATGTTTTTGTTAGCTGCTTCTACAGCTCCATTCATCTTTGGCCTGTAAGGAGATGAGTTGTGATGTTCAATCTTGAATTCTTCACAAAGCTCCTTCATCATTTTGTTATTCAAATTTGACCCATTGTCAGTGATTATCTTGCTAGGAACGCCGTAGCGACAGATGAGGTGATTCTTGATAAACCTGACGACAACTTGTCTTGTAACGTTTGCATATGAAGCTGCTTCAACCCATTTGGTGAAATAGTCTATGGCTACCAAGATGAAGCGATGTCCGTTGGACGCTTTTGGTTCGATCATTCCAATCATGTCGATTCCCCACATGGAGAAAGGCCAAGGGGAAGAGAGTATATTGAGAAGAGATGGTGGCACATGAATTCTATCGGCGTAGATCTGGCATTTTAGACACCTCTTTGCGTACTGGTAGCAATCTGACTCCATCGTCAGCCAATAATATCCTGCTCTCAGTATTTTCCTTGTCATGGTATGTCCATTGGTGTGAGTACCAAAGGAACCTTCATGTATTTCTCTCATGAGTATTTCTGCTTCTTTTCTGTCAACGCATCTGAGCAGAACCATGTCGAAGTTTCTCTTGTACAGAACATCTTCATTCAGGAAGAATCTACAAGCTAACTTTCTCAAAGTCTTTCTATCTTTCTTTGATGCCCCAAGAGGGTACTCTTGCTTTTGAAGAAAGTTCTTGATGTCGTGATACCACGGTTTGTCGTCGATGATTGCTTCTACTGTGAACACATGAGCGGGCCTATCCAGGCGCATAACATCGATCCGAGGAATGTCATTCCAATGATTTATCCTAATCATGGAAGAGAGTGTGGCTAATGCATCAGCCAAATTGTTTTCTTCACGAGGAATGTGATGAAAATCTACCCTGTCGAAGAATGGTAATAATCTTCTCGCGTAGTCTTTGTAAGGAATTAGCATTGGTTGGCGTGTTTCCCATTCTCCTTTGATTTGATTGATGACCAAAGCAGAATCTCCATATACATCCAAGTGTTTGATTCTTAGATCCATGGCTTCTTCGAGACCCATGATGCAAGCTTCATATTCGGCCTCATTGTTTGTGCATTTGAAAGTTAATCTGGCGGTAAATGGAATATGGGTACCCTGAGGTGTAACAATGATTGCCCCAATTCCTCGTCCATAAGCATTGACAGCTCCGTCAAAGATTAAGCCCCACTGGGATCCTATCTCAGGTCCTTCGTCTGGTAGTGGCTCATCGTAATCTCTCATCTTGAGGTACATGACGTCCTCGTCCGGAAAGTCGAAACTGGTTGATTCATGACCATTGAGTGGGTGGTGAGCCAGGTGCTCAGCTAGAATGCTTCCTTTCACGGCTTTCTGTGCGTGATACTCAATGTCATATTCTGATAACAACATCTGCCAACGGGCAATTCTCCCGGTTAAAGCAGGCTTCTCAAAGATGTACTTGATTGGATCCATATGAGAGATCAAACAAGTAGTATGTCGAATCATGTACTGGCGGAGACGCTTGGCAGCCCAGGCCAAAGCACAAGACGTCTTCTCGAGCATGGAGTAGCGGGATTCACAGTCAGTGAATTTCTTGCTCAGGTAGTAGATGGCATGCTCTTTTCTCTTTGTCTCGTCTTGCTGTCCAAGGACACAACCCATGGAGTCTTCTAAGACGGTTAAGTACATTATCAAAGGTCTTCCTTCCACTGGAGGAGACAAGATGGGTGGTTCGAGCAGATATTCCTTAATGCTGTCGAACGCTTTCTAACAATCGTCTGTCTAGACGCAACTTTGATTTTTCCGTAAAAGTTTGAAAATAGGAGCACAAGTTGCTGTCATGAGATATATGAATCTCGAGATGTAATTCAGACGTCCAAGAAATCCTCTAACTTGTTTCTCGGTTCTGGGCGAAGGCATTTCTTGAATTGCCTTGACTTTGTCTGGATCTACTTCAATTCCTCGTTCGCTGACAATGAAACCAAGGAGTTTTCCTGAGTAGATACCAAAGGTGCACTTGTTGGGGTTCAGGCGAAGCTGAAACTTCCGTAAGCGTTGAAATAACTTTGTCAGATTCTGTATGTGATCTTCTTCATTTTCTGATTTGGCGATCATGTCGTCCACATAGACTTCCACTTCCTTATGCATCATGTCGTGGAAAAGCGTAGTCATGGCTCTTTGATAAGTTGCCCCTGCGTTCTTTAGTCTAAAAGGCATAACACGGTAGCAGAACGTGCCCCAGGGGGTAATGAAAGCTGTTTTTTCCATGTCTTCAGGTGCCATTTTGATTTGGTTGTATCCTGAAAATCCGTCCATGAATGAGAAGACTTTGGATTTTGCTGTACTGTCCACCAACATATCAATATGGTAAAGGAAAATCATCCTTAGGGCTAGCTTTGTTCAAATCTCTGTAGTCGACGCACATGCGGACTTTTCCGTCTTTCTTAGGAACGGGAACAATGTTAGCTAACCACTGAGGGTATTCTGAAGTGACGAGGAAACCTGCGTTGATCTGCTTTTGAACTTCCTCTTTGATTTTCATGGCCATCTCCGGATGAGTTCTTCTTAATTTTTGTTTGACCGGAGGGCATTCTTCTTTTAATGGCAAGTGATGCTCCACTATACTGGTATCCAACCCTGGCATATCTTGATAAGACCAAGCGAAGACATCTGAGAATTCTTTGAGCAGCTGTACCAAACTCTCTTTGATCTCTGAACTGAGCGAAGCTCCAATCTTAACCTCTTTTCTGTTTCCGTCGGAACCAAGGTTAATGATCTCTAGAGGCTCATTGTATGGCTGAATGGCCTCTTCCTTTTGTTGAAGTAACCGTGAAATTTCCTTTGATATTTCTTCGTCTTCTTCTTCCTCTGCCTCGAATACAGGAAACTCAAAGCTTGGAGAAGTCATACGGTCGCACGTTTCAACGGGGTATTTTATGATTAATCTGCATATGTGTGATAAGTTTTATTCAGACAACGAGGGAAGACTCGGTGTATGCAGTTAATAATTTTGATGTTTTTTAGGGTGTTTTTTAGGATTACCAATTTCCGAAAAAAGAAAAGGGAAAACTAAACGAAGGAACAGAATGACATTTTTATTTATGGACAGTCATTTTTTTTGAAACAAAGACCCTATAAAACAAAACTCTATTGCTTTGGGCGAAGTAAAGAGGGACATTTTCTAAGAAATAGTAAAATGCAAAGCCCTATGAAACATTTCTTCACCCTGGGCTATGGTGAGAGGACAAAATAACGGTGAAAGTTCCTACTTAGGAGTGCGAACAACAGTTGAAACTTCAACAGCTGTCCAATAGTGGCGAACCCCATTGTGCACTAAGTAATCTGGAACCTTAGGCTTAAGCTGGCCTGTGGTAGGCCTTGATTTACCAACCACTGTCTTTGCAACACTCAGACGATCTTCTTCTACTTCAGCAGACTGAGCGGTGTGAGCATACCCATTTCCAAGTGGAGTATGTCGAACTTTCTTTTGAGGAAACTTCCAATCTTCTGAATGGAGAGACTCGTTGTCGGAGACACTTTCGAGATCATCCTCTTCTGTATTTTGGTCTTGCTCTTCTCCCAAGATGGCATTGACTAGATATGTGAACTCTAAATCCGTAGCCTCGGAAGGTGACTTGGGGATATAATCCTCAATGATGACTTCACCAGATGCTGATGATGAATAGCAAGGGTTATATATCTCTTTTGGCTGAGAGAGGTACTCATAATCAATGTTCCATCCAGTGGGAACAATGTCTTCCAGAGAGATTCTTGAACTTTCAAGAGCGGAGTATTTCACCATGTAGTCGAATTTTCCGCTTGGTTCTCCTAATGTATCCCAAGTCTCTTCGGGGATAGGAGGAACTTCTTCTGATGAACCATGACTTCTGGTGGTGAAGCTGTCAGTAACTTCATCACTGCTTGGTTGAGTCTTACTTTCAGATCCTTTAGTCGGATAACAGCAAGGTGGATCAGACTCTGGTAGGGAGATATATCCTGCTCTGTTAAGATAGGATAACCATTCCTCTTCATCGGTGTTTTCCGTAACGATGGTATTGACTGTTTGTTGAACAGGTTGAAGAAAACCTCCACTGCAGAAAGTTTCTTGAATTGGGAGAACTACCTCAATCCCTGGGATAGCTTTTGATGATGTTGGAAAGAATCCAATTCCCGTTCTGTTCTTGTTGTTGGTAGGAATATTAATGTGCCCCCAACCACTGGTAGTGCCATCCTTTACAACTTGGATTGCATCTTTGTATGAAGAGATAGACGCTGCTTTCTCCTTTCCTTTGTCTAAGGAAAGTGTTTGGAATTTAGTTCCAACAACTTCTTTTGGTTCTATGTCGGAGAATGATGACAGGTTGCTGACGATCAGAGCTCGTTCTCCACATACGGTTACCAATTTGTCATTCCTTATGAACTTCAGTTTCTGATGAAGTGTTGAAGTAATTGCCCCAGCCTCATGAATCCATGGGCGACCTAGCAAGCAACTGTATTGCGCTGGAATGTCCATAACTTGGAAAGTGATTTTGAACGTCTGAGGTCCAATAGTTATGGGAAGATCTACTTCTCCAAAAACTGACTTTCTTGATCCATCAAATGCTTTGACGATGACATGACTTTTTCTTAGAGGGTAATATTCGAAAGATAATCTTGACAATGTTGATTTCGGCATGACGTTGAGAGAGGATCCATTGTCTATTAGGACTCCTGTGAGTGTATCACCCATGCAGCCAACTGAGATGTGAAGTGGAAGATTGTGGTCCACCCCTTCTTCAGGAAGATCTTCGTCACAGAAACTTAAGTTAGTTCCGGCGGAGATGTTGGCAACGATGTTGTTGAATTGGCTTATTGTAACACTTGGTTCTACAAAAGCTTGTTCCAAAACTTTCTGTAGAGCTTCCCTATGAGCTTCAGAACTCAATAGCAGGGAGAGAACAGATATCCTAGACGGAGTATGTAGTAATTGATCTACAATGTTGTATTCACTCCTCTGGATTAACTTCAAGATCTCATCATTTTCTTTCGCTTGAACAGCATTGGTCAGATGATCGTCTTGCCTATGTGGTACTTCCTCCGAAGGTTTCTCCACATTTTCTGTTGTTCTGTTGAAGACTCGTCCACTCCTGGTGACTCGACTAACATCAGCAATGTTGACAACAGACGGTAATGGTATTTCCTTACCATTTTCAATGAATGTAGCGTTGTACTTGTATGGTATAGCCTTGCTGGACTCATACGGTACAGGACCTGGTAAGTAGATGACTAGTGGTGCAACTGCTGTCTTCCTGCTGTCATACTTAACTTGCATTGGTTCAACTTGATTAATTTGAGGAGATACGGTAAAGACTTCATCATCTTCTCTGTTGGCAAGAACAGTAATGGTATTGTCATCCATCAGCTTTTAAATGTCGTTGCGAACACGCAAACATCCTCGTGAATTTCTTCGACAGATTCTGCATCTACTGTAGGCGTGGAAATCTGTTCCAAAGTAGGCAAGTCCATTTAAAGTTTTGTGGAACCTGACTACCGATCCTTCAAGGTCTTCAACTTTGTAGATTTTGTATTCTCCTGGACATCCTTGAACCATATTGATATCATGTTCAGTTCTGACTCGGATATGTTGAATCCATCCCAAGTCCATTTGTTCTTGTAATGTAGCTTGAACTACGGCACATCCTTGATTATTCTTTGGACAAATTTCACATGTGAAGTAGTTGTGAGGTGGTACATGACCACACCCAGCTTGTGTAGCGTGCATCCTGACAAGATTTTCCCCTATCTGACGAATGTCGTAGATTTGAATGACGTTGGGGTGTTGATCTATCAGATTTACTGAAGCTTCTTTGTGCTGCGGCAAAGGATTTGCTTGGACGTTTGGATTAGTATCTTTGAAGGATAGCATTCCGCTTTTCACTAATCGTTGGATGTCAATCTTGAAAGAGAAACGGTTCTCAATATTGTGACCTGGCGCCCCCTGATGATAGGGACGAGATTGGTCAGCCTTATACCATGGTGAGGAACTGTTTGTAGGATTTGGAGGACTCCTTGTCTGAATGAGTCCTTTTGCCAGTAATGTTGGAAATAATTCTGCATACGGCATTGGTACGGGGTCAAAGGCAGGATACCTTGGAGCCCGATTGTTGTAATTTGGAGGTCGAACCTGCTGCTGAGGTTGCTGCGACCTTTGTTGAATTTGTTGTTGCGAGACCTGAGGTTGATAAGCTGGCGCTGAGTTAACAACCGGAGTTATTGTTGCAACTTGAGGTTGGAATTTCTTCTTGATTTTGTGCAAGACATTGCTGACATCTTGATCCTTTTTCTTCTGGAAAGAACTTCCATACTTCCTTGGACCAACAGAAGATTCTGGTTCTTTGTTCAGGCGTCCTTCCCGAACTGCTTCTTCTAAACGTACACCCATGTTTACCATCTCAGTAAAGTCACTTGGTGCACTTGCAACCATTCGTCCGTAGTAAAATGGACTCAAAGTTTTGAGATAGATTTTTGTCATTTCTTTCTCTTCAAGTGGTGGACAAATTTGAGCAGCAACTTCACGCCATCTCTGAGCGTATTCCTTGAAGCTTTCTCTATCCTTTTGAGTCATGGCCCGGAGTTGATCTCTGTCGGGAGCCATATCCAGATTGTACTTATACTGTTTGACGAAGGCCTCTCCGAGGTCTCGAAAAGTACGAATCTCTGAACTATCCAAGTTCATGTACCATTTGAGTGCAGCACCAGTCAGGCTGTCTTGAAAATAATGAATGAGCAATTGTTGATTATCAGTCTGAGTTGACATTCTTCGAGCGTACATCACGAGATGACTTTGTGGGCATGAATTCCCTTTATACTTCTCGAATTCTGGTACTTTGAATTTGTGAGGAATCTTAACATTTGGAACCAGACAGAGGTCTGCAGCATTCTTTCCAAATAGATCTTGTCCTCGGAGAGTCTTGAGTTCCTTCTGCATTTGCAGAAACTGTTCTTGGAACTCGTCCAATCTTTCATACACGCCAGCATCCTCACTTGGAGCGTGATGATATACCTGTTCGCCTTGCGGGGGAAAAGTATGCATAATGGGCTGTGGAGAAGCCATGACAGCAGATCTCGGTATCTTAGCGTTCTGTTGTGCGAAACCCATTGTCGTTGCTCTTGGAACTTCAATTTCCAGAGGTTTGTAACCCTCCGGTGGACGCATATCCATGGTGACTTTTGGAGCTTCAGAAGCTGGAGGTATGTACCCTTCTGGAGTAAAGTTATACGGCATGCCCCAAGGTCGATCAGGCGGCATGGTATACTGAGGAATAGGAGTAGAAACAATCTCGGAAACCACAGTCCTTTGTGGTTCTTCTGGCGTTGGTCGATTCTGCGCAACTACCAGGGCTTCTACCATACTATTGAGTCTTTCAACAGTACCTTTGAGAGTATTAATCTCTTCTCTGAGCTCTTCATTCTCTTGCTCAAAGTCTTCCATTCTTTTCTTGTGACTTGAACGAGTGTTGTATGGATGAGACAGCTTGAAAGCCTTGGTTCACCTCCTTCTCCTCCTCTCTTTCTGGAGAAAGGAAAGTGACTATTAGATCCGCGACAATTCTCGTGTCAGTGCGTATGACTAAAGCGATGTATGACATGCAATTAAGTTATTTTTCAAGGAAACACCATAATTACGTTATGAAACATCAAACTTTTATTAATTAAGCGAAAACGCCGTTTTTACACACTTTGAAAATGGAAATACAGAGAAACTGAGAGAAAGGACTCTAAAACTTTGATGAAGATCCGACTTCACGTTCTAACATCTTCTTCTGTTTCTTGAGCTGAGCATTCTCTGACGTGAGCTGATCGATGATCCAGGAAGCAGGAGGGATATGATGAGAAAGTGATGATTGTGTCACTTGTCGATCGAGCACTCCAAGTAACTCATCCTTCCTTCTTAGGATGTTTTGAATCTCAACATTTTCCATGTTGACAATTCGATACTTGTTCCTCCAAGCATTCCTTTCTTGGCATACCTTGTTTAATGCCTCTTGCAGTTTTTCAACATCGGTGGAGAAAAGGTAAATTGGTTCCCTTAAGGGAATAGGTTCTTGATGTTGATATGGCATCCTGAGCTTGAATGCTCTGACGCGTACCCATTGAAGGTAAGGATCCAGGGAGATGCAAAGATGTTTTCCTAACAATCTTCTCCCTTTGCTGTGAACAAGGCGCCAGGCCTGGGCAATTTCCTTCTTCAGCATGTTGTCATGATCGTCGATGTTCTTGAAGAACAGACCCTCCAATTGGATGTTACTTGGAATGTTTTTCATGGGATAGCCATATTGACGACGGGCTAAAGCTGGATTGTAACTAATTCCTCCCTTAGTTCCAATAAGGGGTATGTTGGGAAAACTTCCGCAACTGAAGATGATCTTGGTTTCGTCGTTGTCAGGACTACACCAATCAATGTCTGTATGAGTGAGAGACATGATTTTCTGTGACCAGTAAAGGCCATCCCTCATGTTCCAGAAAGTGCTAGACTTCGGCAGGTGTGAAACGAACCATTCGTATAACAACGGTACGCAGCATGTGATTAATCCTCCTCGCTGCAGGTTTCTTGAATGCACATAGTGATAAGCATCCGCAAGCAAGGTTGGAACTGGATTTCCAATTAAGAAGATCTTAATTGCGTTGATGTCGACGAAATCGTTAATGTTAGGGAACAAAAACAATCCGTAGATAAGCAAAGCCAAGATTTCCTCAAAAGCGCTCATATCTTGGATGCTGACGAAGTACCGAGCTTGATCAAACAGGAATTTGGAGGGCAATCCTTGAATTCCTCCTCTACTCACCATATGAGTTCTGATGTCGACTACGTTCAAAGGAGTAGTTGCAGCGATGATAACGTCGTCAGGATTCTTTTCCAAACCGGAGTACGGATCTTGCGCGTTCACGGGTATTCCAATCAGACGAGAGTACTCCTCTAACGTAGGTGTGGACCGTCCTTTCGGGCCATACCCCTCCGTGGGTGGGATACGTGAACTGACTCTTTTTTGTCGATCGGACGCTTTCGCGTCACTTTTGAAAAAGTTTACAGAGTCGCCACCGACCTTTTATTTTATCCAATGAAGGAAAGGTTTATAAAAGAAACAGAAAAAAGACCTTTGAGAGATTCTGGGTAAGGGGGTAGGTTATACAAAGGGAAGGTGTTAGCACCCTTTGTATCCATGGTTATCCATGGGCTCTTTAGTTTGCTTAGCTCATTTGCTTTACTTTTCAATTGATTCGGAATGCTTTACCTGTGTTTTTGAAATACCTTTGCAAATAGAATTTGTAATGATCCTTGTGCGGATATATACAAATGCTTGTTTATCTTTCGAAAGATGTTTTGAAAAGATCGTTAATTTTGTAATGATCCGTGTTTGGATGTATACAAAATATTGTCTTTTGGAAAATTCGTTTTTAAAAAACAACAGTGTATGAGAATTTTGTTTGTTTTGATTTTGAGCAAGCAAACTAGGAGGTCTACCCTGAGTTAGGAGGTCTTTATCCTTGTTCCCTTTAAAAATCTATCCATTCGTCGGATATAAACAAAAGGTTCGATTTTGTACTCGAAACAGTAGAAATGTAACTTTGATTTTGAAAAGAGTGAAAAGGGGTTACCCTAGGAGGTGCAAATGTGATTGTGATTGAATTCAGATATTTATCTTTGAAGTTAGTGATCTGACGGTTCAGTTTTATCTTTGACATACACGCAGTTTATATGGGTGCTGGAAATTAAAATGCGGAAATGTAAAGTGCAGAAAGTAAATCTACGCTATTACATCGATTGTGCGGGAAATGTAAACTAGCCTATTTACATGAATTTGACATCCTATACATTTATCTAGGAATTTTAAATTGCAAGAAATAAAAGGCATATTTTTGTATTTTTGTGATTTATTTTAAATATAATTAATGCATTATTAATTAATTTAAAATAAAGAAAAGATGGAAATATGATTAAACCTAGCAAATAAGTTTAAAAATATGTACAAAATGTTTGTTAATTGATTTTAGAACAAAACTAATTTTTTTGGAATTTTTGAAATTTGTTTTTGGATATTTTAAGTTAATCAAAACATAATTATGCAAATAATTACACAAATAATTAAAACTTAAAGAGAAAATTATCCTAAATATGTACAAAATTAGTTTATGATATATAAACAATCTTTAACACAAAGAACAATTTTTTTTTTTGATTTTTTGACTAATTAAAATAATTAATAAGCAAATATACAAATACATACTAATTAATTATGAAAAATATTGAAATTTTGAAGAAAAATAAAATATTTTTGTTTCATAAAATTATATATTATTTTAGAAGTTTAAAATATTTTTTGTGGAATTTTTTGGAAGTTTTTAACTATTTTTAATTAATTTATCAAAGAAACTAAAATAAAAATAGAAAATAAAATTAAAAATATAAGGATACTGATCTGGTGTGGCAATTAATGAAGGAGCATGGTGAGCTTGCATGTGTGAGGCGTTGGATTGGCTTTGAGATTGATCCAAGGGCACAGATTTGTAGGTGCATGGTATGATGGTGTACACTGAATCCAAGGGGATTCAAAGTCTTTGCAGGGGCACACGCTGGATTGACCAGCGAATAAGATTTGAGGGAAGGGCCACCTTGGCGCGCTGAAAAGTCAGACGAACCACGCTTGGACGCGTGGTCGTCTTCAACCTCCAGAAGTGAGGTTTTCAGCTTCAAATAGCGGGGGTTTTTAACCTCCCCTATTTGGACGTTAAAATTCCAGTTTTTTAACAACCTATGAACCTGCAAAAAATACGAGTTAGCAATAGAAACAAGTGACCCAGATCCACTAATTAGAGTGTCCTGAATCCAAATATGTCATTTGTTTTAAGGTTTGAAGCTCCTAGCTATGGATACGAAGAAGATGAAGCTTAAACACTCATGGACTCGTTTTAATGGTGGAGCCTGATCCTCACGTTGGAACACTCATGCTAAGGCCCAGATCACACATATAGGTCCCCATAAGGATGTTAGGGTGGTTAGTTTGCAGTGAAATTAGTTGCATATACAAAAACGAAAATAAAACTCATATGTACATGAAGAGCTTTAAGTGCTTTATACGACTCTCATATGTCTAT